>NW_010338666.1:16885-30212 GCF_000700745.2 Antrostomus carolinensis
ACATCCAGCTAACAATTGAGTTGTACTCAAGTGAGACAACAACTCTCAATCCCTTGTAGGCAGCCAGGAAAATGAACTCCCTCTGGAACTGCAGTGGTCATTTATTTGCTCAGGAATATAAAGGAGGGATGCAAAGAAAACTAATCACTTTTGATAGGGGCTTTTTGGATCTGGGTTCTGAGTTGCAACACAGATTGGGAATGGATGCTTATTGTCAAGCCTCCAAAAGGAGATTAAAGGCAAAGGAGAAACAAAGATGTTGCTGTTATTTACGTTGCTTGAGCACTGGCCACTGGAAATGTGTTTCTCATTGAGTGATTAACAGTTATCCAGCACAAAGAGCAAATAAAAACCTTGTCTAACTCAGTCAGTCCCATTCTCTCTGGTCTTGCTGCATTAAATCATGTGAAACTGGATGCTTTATTTACTGTTGCTCCTTAATATGTCTGCTGTGATGTCATGTTTCAAAATCAGGAATAATTAAGAAAACACAAAAGAACTTTAACTACAGTTCTTTTCTCTTGAAAATCGATAACTTTAGGCTTCATTTAGCTGCCTGTAGATAGATTCACAAGCCTGCACAGATGAAGTTACCAAAATCAATAGAGCTTTGCTGAAGCTCAGGGGTCAGTGTGTGCAGAGCTCCTCTGACTTCATGAGCAAAGCACTTGCTGCCAGGTCCGAGCTTCCATCTGCATTTGGGTTTCAAAAGGTTTCTCAGCTCTAGAATACACTATGAAAGCCCTTGATTAAGTCATTATAATGCATAATTCCCTGGCATGCCAAGAATCTAGTCCCAGATTGATACAAAGGCAAGTCTGCTAAGGACAAATGGGTATTCTGGGGTTTTATTGTGAAAACTGAAAATGACATACACTGAGCTGCTGGTATGGAGTTTGCTTGCTGTTGCTACCAAGAGCTATTAAAATGCCTCATGGATTAAACGCAATCATCCTCACTGTTGCCTAATGAAAGACTATCGTGATCCCACTCCTGCTGTTTTGTGAAGCCTGTGGGCTTTCTGTTGGCTCAGCACTTCTCCCCACGCTCAGTGAGCTGGGGCAGGAATCTCCTCTTGGCTTTAGTGGGTGAAACACCCAGCACAAGGCAATCCCTGCTCCTGACCAGGGCATTGAGGTGCTGTTTTGTTGCCTATAACAGTCAGCAGAAATAACTAAATGCTGTGCATTGAGATTATTCAAAAGGGTCTAAAAGAACTCAGCTTTCTGAAAGACAGAGTATTTTAGGGCCAGAGCAGGCACCAGTATTAGCATCATTACTGACATGCTTACGGTGTCCGTGCAGGCCTAATTCCCTAAATGAACTGGGGGCTCTATCCACAGCCATGGCAATGAAGTGATGGGCAAATTCAAAGCACAGAGCACTGTAAAGTTAGATGATTAAAAAATGAGCTCAAAAGCAAATTTCTTTCTGCTTTGGTTAAAGAATGGCAGCAGGTTTGGATAACTAGTCATGGTAGCATCAGCTTTCTTCACACTTATTTAATGGGACATCATTTAACTTAAAACGATTGAGGGGATAGCCTTACGTGCTCAGACAGCACAGTGATGAATGTGGTATAAATACCTGGGGAGACAGATTAGCTAGCTATTTCTGTTCACAGCCTTCTCCTAGGAGCACAGGAATGATCAGCATGCTCTTTTGGAGGATCAGAAAATCATAATGAACACAAGGATAAAAATATACCATGGGAGTTACAGCTAATTTCTTGCTATAATTTGCAGCAATTTACACATAACCATTGTGGGTTTGAAAATACTCCACAGTACCAACAGCAGAGCATCTGCTGAAATGGTGCAAATCAGAAGAATGAGAAATGCAGTTCAGATTAAAAAGCCCTCCACAAAGGTTGTTTGGGATATTCAGGTCACAAGTTCTTCCTTGCAGCTGACTTACACAGGAGATTTTATTCTACCATATTCAGTCTGGTTTCTTGGGCTACAGGTGGACGGAACAAGTTTCATAGCAACTTGTAGCTTTTACACTTCAGAAAAGTCCTTATATGTTAGATGAAGGGCTTTTTTTTAAAAAAAAAAAGCTGTAAACAGTAGGCACTAGCACCATAAAATTTTCATAAGGGCAGTTAATGACAGAACAAGGGGAAATGGCTTTAAGCTGAAAGAGAGTAGGTTTAGATTAGATATTAGGAAGAAGTTCTTCACTGTGAGGGTGGTCAGACACTGGAACAGGTTGCCCAAAGAAGTTGTGGCTGCTCCTCCCTGGAAGTGTTCAAGGCCAGGTTGGATGAGGCTTTGAGCAACCTGGTCTAGTGGAAGGTGTCCCTGCTGATGGCAGGGGAGTTGGAAGTGGATGATCTTTAAGGTCCCTTCCAATCCAAACCATTCTATGATTCTATGATTCATGCAAATATACATTTAGGAAGGTAATAAAATTGTAGCAAAATTACTGAATTAGAGTTCAGAAATGTATTTTAATATAAATATTTACTTCCAGAATATGAAAATTACTGAAGTCACATTTCACATTAATTTCCTTAAACATAATTTCTATTCAAAGATCTGGATTGATTATAAAAGAGAAAAATAACTGTACACTATACATTTGTATTTTCATCCATTTTCAAAACTATTTGAAAGGGGAATAAAAACAAATGTGCCTCTAGACTGGAACCGTGCATATAAAACAAACTACAGATGAGTTACGAACCTCCATGAAGAGTGATTTATATTAGAAATACTAGTGTTGCTACAACCCTCTTTTATAGGGTCATCAACAGAGGGGATATCGTAAAAAGGGAGTAAAATGATTTATTAAAAGAATACATGATCTTCTAGAGGAAAGATATTTAATCTATGGATCACTAGCACTTGACCCAGTGCGAAGGTTTCTAGTAGTAAGAAGAGCAGATGCAGGCTTGATTTAAATGAAGGAGAAGCACAGGAGCAGATGCAGGCCTGACTTAGATGAGGGAGAAACACAGAAGCCACCACTCTCCTGGGAGGGTTGATGTGGAGGATTGCAAACCTCCAAGGCATCCAGGTAAATTGTACCTGGCCAAGTGAGCTTGAATTTTAAAGCAATTTATTTTAAAAACGTGAGATACATATGCTCTCCTTGAAAAATCCAGTAGCAAAGAATTTAAAAGCATGCCTCATTTTCAGCTGTTAGTAGCCCTATTGAATAGCTGCAGTTATTTCACAGACGCCTAAAGGAACTGGGCACCTATATCCTATTCATGCTCAGTGGAAAGTCTTTACCTAAATCTTGTTCATATTTTGAAATTCTCATTCAGTGGGACTCTCTGCATCCTAAGTAAGGCTCAGATATGTTACTGAAACACTGCCCCATCACATTTTGAATAGCACCACTATTTAAAGTAGCTTGAAAGTAGTGCTGCAGCTGATGTTGAATGCCTGTCTCACCTGATGGCATTATGTCTTTGGGAGACACAGATCTGAACCAAAGCTGCAGATCAATATACAAATGGACTTTGCACATGTTCATGTTGCATCTGCCATAGCAGAAGGAACCAAAAGTCGAGACGTCCCTTGACATGTGGGTGTGAGGAACACACAAAGTTTTGGTTACCATATCGAGGCATGAGCTCTTGACTTCTTATTTCAGGAATACTCACAAGCAGATTTTTTGGGTGTTTTTCCTTCTGGGATCAAATACTTTCAGCAATGAAGCTGGCTTCAGCAGATAGTGTTTCTGCTGGCATCTTGCTAAGCTTCTACCAAGATGTTACTTGTTCATGCTCCATTGTCTGGGAAGCTTAGAGAGCCTTGTATTTCTGTGGCTCACTGCTGACAACTGTGACTGTTGCTGGATAAACATTTGGAAAGGCTTAGGAGAATGTAGAACATGTGTCTACCCACATGCATGTGATGACACATGACACATGCATAGTGGAGTAGTGTGTTTGGCTGCCTCCTTGACTCATGATGATGACAGAAGCTGGGATCCTGAAGAAGCCAATTTCTGAGTTGAGATGAGTTACCAGAGGAAGTGACGAGGCAGCAGGTGAACCCTGAGTAACACAGACAAACCTGGCCCTTCCTATAGTCCACTTATGTCACTGGAGTGCTACAGAGGAGTCATAATAGGGAGCAGAACGGCCTCTCAGATAATTCTTCTCATGCTTGAGCAATGGAGAGCCACAATGTGCATCTTCATATGATCCATCCTCCCAGACTTTGCTGAGTGGTATTTTGGGAGCAGGAGAAAGCTTATGCCATATTGCTCAGCCCTCAGGCATTCTGAACTGCCCCAGAGCTCAACAGTAAGCTGGAGCAGCTACTTGCTTTAGTTTATGTTGAGGACCACTTTGGCTTTCCAATTGGCCCAGAATATCTCAGTTGGCCCAGAAGATGTACAAACAGCTACATCCTCCTATCCTTCCTGGAGCTTGTCCTTTCTGCATCTCTGAGACACACAGAATATAATCCGGTTCCAAGTCTCTGTTTCAGTTGCCGCAGAATTTGAGATCCAGGATCCTGCTCTTTTGTCTCCATCCTAGAAATGTTCGGAGATGGGCTAAAGTGTTTTAGAATGAACTGCTCCCAAAACTTCTTATGGAGATAGCCTTTCCAAGATTTGAACAGGAGACTTTGGTGCTTCCCAGCTCACAAAATTCTTCGGGAAACACATTAGCATTTATTAATTTAGATCATTACTGGAGCTGAGTCCCAATCCTATTGTAATTTAGTTCTTTACTGCATACAGAACCTCAAAGCACAGAAGATGTGAACGTGTATTCGAGATCCAGGGAGGTAACAGGTTTCTCCTGTGCCTAAACTACGACTAGGTGGCAGCACTCCACTGGGCAAACCAAGCCTCTGAATTTAATGCCAACTAACCATTTCAGCTCACAGAAAAGCCAGCTTGCATATTCCAATGTATAGGAAAATAGAGGGTAAATAAAAGTCACCAAAGCCACCTGAAGTCTTCTATCGGGGCTGTGCAGGACAGCTGGAAAGCTACAAGTGAACCGAGCCAATATTTTCCAATGAAATCCAGTACCACACAAAAATCACCCCGGTTTGGACATCAAAAAGGGAAGAAAACCAGAAAAAAATCTGTAGTAATTTTCTCAAAGCCTCAGACTGTTCCTCCAGACAAAGCTCAGAGCTCCCACATTTACCTGGAACTGGAACAACTCTGGCAAGGCAGATGCAGCATGAATAGCTCAACAAAGCTCTTGTCATTTTGGCTTAGTTTTGTCTCAAACACAATGAGATAACATCGCCTCTCACACGTCAATTTTATGAGGATCTGTCAGCTCAGTTCCCATCTGTTCTGGAAAATAAGCCTTTTTGGGTTAGGGTAGGATGTGGAGTCAAATCCACAGAGCACAGATTTAAATTAAAGTATTTGAAGCTCCTTGCTATTGCCAGGTAGCAAGGGGAGGATTTGTATTTGAGCTTCCATATCAAGCTGGTTTCTCTTTCAAACCTTTTATTAACACTTACCATTTAGAAAAGACAAATTCTACACAGCAAAGAGGAAAAGGAGGAAGAAGCAATGCAATATATGAGAACACAGTCTATGCAGCACTGGGGAGATAGAGCAGGAAGAAAAGTAGCAATTCATGAAGTTACATGTACTCACAGCTACAAAATGTGAGTAAAGTCTGGTAGGCACTGCCTAATGTAGAAAATGAGAATCAGAGCGTTAGAGTGGCATGATACAGGCAAGAGATCCCAAAGCTGATTTCTTATAGTGCTCAGAGTTGACTAGTAGAGCTTGGGAAGATGGGGCTATGCCCTCTGGTCTGACTCTTTATGTGTGTATATACACATATAAACTCTCATTGCTACTGAATATCCAACACTTGGAATTTCACCCTCTGCTACCTGCTATTGAAAAACATGTGTGTCTAAACATTGAAGTCGATAGATCTGGGGCAGCTTCAACAGCCACATCCTGAGCTCTGGTCACCAGCATCACAGCTTGCTTTTAGAGTTGTCTGCTCAGAGCTGCCACCCCTTCTGGGAGCAGAGCTTCACCCTACAGCCCTTGAAGAGACCATTAAAAGACTGTAAGTGGCAGCATTTACACCAAAATTGCCAAGGTATTAACATTGGTTTATTTCAATGATGGTGACATATTCATGCCCTTATTTCCTCACCCTCCTCAGAATTCCATATGCTCCACTAATGAATAAATATCTGCTTCTGCCTCTGCTCTGCTGCTGTTGATGGTGAAGAAAACAAAACTCATCTCCCTAATTATTGTTCACTGTTCTCATATTCAACTATTACTTATATTCACAAAGAATACTAAAAGCTTTTCATTAGTCAATTATTAAGAGAGTCAGAAGTGATCCGTAACTTCAAGCTGTGCTATATAGAAAAAGGATTCTTGTGATTTTTCCTCGAGTACCTCTCTCAGCCCTGTTTGCAGCAAACATCTGACAGGAAGGAAGCTGTCCGGGTATAGCAATGCCTTCCTTCCCTCTGCCCCAGAAGCTTCTGCCCAGATTGAGCTGAGTTAGGAAGAGTTAAGGACTGTCACGTCCTTTTTTTTTTGTTTGTTTGCATTTCTCATAAAGAGTTGGCAGTTTGCTGAAATCACTGAACATAACAAAGGCAAAGCCAGCCTCACAGCTCTGCCAAAGCAGCAGCTGCAGGTATTGGATAGAGGACACCTCTGAACTTTCAATATGAGCTTTGCTAAGAATGTGTGTGTGTGTATGGAGGAGGGGAGAGCTAGCTTCCCACCCCCAGCCCATTCCCAGTCCAGCATCGCATTCTTCCCTGGGGGTAACATCTAACATGAGAATTTTTACAGCTCACACTGCTCTCCTAAACCCATTCCCTCCCAAAGGTGAACACGGCACCAATCTACCTCTTTCTTTGCTTCCAAAAGAAAGTGAAGGAAATATTTTCCTGAATCACTGAGGTGATTGATGTCTGTGCTACGCTGGTGGTAGCCTGAGGTTTCAAACTCTGCTGTGCATGTGAGATTACTGTGTCATTCTGAGCCAGACTCACCACACGTAGAAGAAACCTGAGAAGGAACTGGAAACTACCCTGTTCTAGTCAATGGGTTTCTGCAAAAACTGTGACATCAGAGCAGCAGCATACACTTTTTTATGTTGCAGGGGGGGTTAGAAATATACTGACACCAGAGTTGTATCACTCTAGATATGTTTTGCTCCAGTATAATTAGGTATCAGTGCTATCCTGACATCTGAGACTCGAGCCCTGTGCCAGCCACCAGGCATGCAGCTTTGCTCATCTTCCATAGATCTGAGCATCAGGGAGCGCCTGGGACTGGAAAAAGGCTCACTCACATCCCCATTGGTGTGTGGGGCTGGGAATGCCTTTGGGTTTCAGAGAAGGAAGCATGAATGAGAGGTCGGTAAGAAGTAGAGGAATGAAGAAAGGGAGATGAAGAAAGAGAGGAGTCTCCAAACATCAAATTGCTTGCTGCTCTGAAGCCTTTGCGATGGGGTGAGGTTCTCTACAGACATATCCTGATCCTTCAGCAAGATCAGCTTGCCTCAGAAGAGGTTTGTCAGAAAAGAGTGGGCTAGATACCTCTGTCCCTTCTCCCAAAAAATAACTGCTCAACTGAAAATTTGAATCTAAGAGCAGTTTTTGTAGGTAGCATGAAACTTTTTCACCTGTCATGAAAGATTCAGATGGTATCACACATCACTAGCTTGGCCCCATATTTTCCATCCCATGTTCTGACATGCTGACTGCATTAGCATTGTCTTTTATACTAATAATGTCTTCTACAGCAGAACTCCCCATGGGGGAAAGAAATCTTTGAAGCTACCCATTCAAATCTTCAAAGAAGGACCTTGAAGAGCACTCACAGAGAGTGTGGGAAAGTCTGGGGATAATGCCATAAAGCTGGTTTTCCCCTTTTTCTAGCCATACTTGTACCATTGTTGTGTTCCCACTTTTTGCAGTTATATAAAGCTCCGTGAGTGCTGAAGAAAATTTATCCATTCTTCCACCTTGTTGGAAAAGTCTATCAGTTTCTTCAAAAAGTTGTGAACCAGAAATAACCCCTAAACCAGCAATATGGATTGCAGCCTGAACCCCTGGCAATGAAGAGATTGGGGTGGGGGAAGATGGGGGTGTGGGCAGGGGCAGCATGCTCTTATAGCACACACTTTTTAGGCATGTTGTTTCAAGCCAAATGCCTAACCTTTGCTAGCACACACCATTCTCCACATTTTGTAAGCCAAATGCCAAACCTTTGCTAGTGTTACATAGCAAAAGTCCCTAGAAAATGTCAATTTATAATGCTAAAGAATGTGGTAAAAGTGGTAGATTTTAGTTGTGGAATCATACTATTCAAAGAAATAATAAATCACTCAAGAAGACATGTTTTCTCCCCTTGAGCAGACGCTTTTTCTTTCATTTCCGCTGTGACATATTCCACAACCCACACAATCATTAAGTCACTAGGTTTTTACAGGAACTTCTGTGGTAAAAGCAAAAAAATTCCATCAATATCAGACGATACAAAGCTGTGTGCATGTCCTGTGTCTGCTCATTACTGACCTGATTAAGAGCAGTGCACTGCTCTCCGCATTTCATTCTAAATGGAAACTGCAGAGTTCTATTACGTTTATTACTTAGCTCAAGATTATCTGCAGTATGTGCTACAGGAATCACATCTTGGACCAGCCCAAACCAGGGTTGCTCATGTCTTGCGAAACATTGCATCTTCACTGCAAGATCAAACCGAGGAGGCTCTCAGACCATTCTTGGACAAGATTGATATCACCTCTGTAGATGTTGCCAAGAGAATTTTCAATGGTGTCATGGAAGAGAAATTTGCTGATGGAAATACTAACTGGGGACGAATTATGACCATATTTACATTTGGAGGTCTTCTCACTAAGAAGCTTCAAGAGCATGGAGTTCAGCTGACTGGAGAGGAGAAGGAGCAGATTTCTTATTTCATCACAGAGTACATAATAAACAACAAAGCCGAATGGATAGATGCGAACGGTGGCTGGGTAAGTTTCAGTTCAGCATCTTCTCATTTTCCACCAAAGTGTAGATTTTGTTTAAGGCACTGTCATAATCATTTTACTCAGTGTTTTATTTGGCAGTTTAATATTTGATGTCTGTAATGTCTCCTTGGGACTTACAAAGAAAGCTTTTCTTCTGATTTAAACAGAACAATGCTAAAATACAGTGTTCTTTTTAAAAAGGCACTTTCTGTACCTGTAACAGTTACAACCCTACAGTTAATCTTGAATCACAGGATCATGTGATAACTCCAGTTGAGAGGCACTTTAGGAAATCATCTGGTCCAGCCTCCTGCTCAAAGCAGGTTAAACTATGCATGCCGTGAAATTTCTCATTATTGAATCTAAAATTAAGAGGTATCCTAAGGTTAGTGCAGCAATTTCGCTTCCATAGAGGAGTTGGTCCAAAAATACTGAAGTTCAAGGTAAGGGAAGAATACCTAGGTGTGATCCCCTCAGTTAAATCAGTATTTTTGCTGTGGATTTCAACACAGCCATTATTTAATCCCTCAAATTAGTTTTACTTAAACAAATTTACAGGTAAGTGCAATTGGGGTTAAATCTTTTCTGTTTGGACTGAGATAATCCTACAACTTCCATCTATCAATGGCCAATGCTGAGAAAAGCATTTGTCAATATGTGGATTATTTTGCCAAGCTGATGAAATTCCCTTCTGCCGGCAGAGGGGAGGTCCCTATTGCTTTGCAGAGCTTCATCATGCCAATACTTTTGCCTTTTGCAGTTAGGGGAAGCTGAGAATCAATGACATCAGAGTCAGTTATTTCCCTGGTACTTTTTTCCTTTACCTATAAGTAAACGTTACTTTCTCTTTCCACTCCTCTCTCCTCCCTCTTCTCCTCTGTTTCCTATTTCCTATTACTTTTTTCCCCTCACTTGTTTTCTAATGTCCCTTTCTAGTGTTCTTTTCCTTTTTTTATCTTTTTGCTTGTTTTGATCCCTCTTTCTCTGGTAATAATAATAAAAAAAGATGACAGTGAGTCATGGACCCTTGACGCATCAGATTTACTGTAAAGGCTTCTCTCTTCATCTCTCTCAAATAGAGTCAATTTTATTTAAGAGAAGTATCAACTCCTGGCCACATTACAGCATGATACATAGCTCACTGTAGTAGAATAAGGAGGCTAAAGGAAGATATTTATAAGTATATTGTCACATCAGAAACATAGTATTTGTATCGTCCTTTAAAATGTGGGCTTAGATGATACAGTTCACATTAATTTTCTGTTTACACAGGGAGGGCAGGGTCTTGGCTCTGATGTAAAATGTTCAGCAAGGTGCATCTATTTTCAGCTACTGTTTTTAAAGCCCTATGTATTTTTTGGAGGGACAGCTCTGAACACTTGTCCTTCTATGCACAACGGTGTAGCACTCTCTTAATCTGATACTAGCAGAGAGTGGTGCTTTTTTCCTACACAGGTTATTTTTAAGCTGTGCCTAACTGTGCATGTTCTTTTTCCACAGGAAAATGGCTTCCTAACGAAGTTTGAAAGAAGATCACTACTATCTTTCTCCAAACTTACAGCCATGTTCATAGCTGTTTTCTCCTTGTTCAGAGAGTACTACTGAAATAAATGGACCTGCCATTCACATATAATCTAGATATTGCCACAAGCTTAACTGCTAAGCTTTCCTCCAAGCAATATCAACAAGAAAACAATTTTCTTCCATAATTTGTTTTTTTAATTTATTGGTATTTATTTTGACTAAATACAATGTTTAACATGATATCCTAATTGGCAAACCTGAATAGGAGATCCCTCCAAAGAGGAATCAACACAGCATCATGCAGCAATTCAAGTCACCCCTTCCAGGCAGGACTGCTTTGAGAGGGAGATCATTCTCCATATCCAGACAGCTCTTGGAATCTCTGTTGCACCTCCACAAAAGGACATTGTTTTACTGAAATACAATCCAATGGGTTAAGAAACAACTTTTAATGTCATTTGTTTTGTAAATGAGCTACTACTACTGTAATGCATTTTATTGCAACCTTTGTATAAGCAAAAGGGGGAGGGGGGGTGTGTGAAGAAAAAGGAAATGCAAATTCCATTGTAAAAGTGCGTACAAGTTACTGACACAGCCTAAGTTTTCATGGGGAGAACAATTTGTGGAAGCTAGCAACTTTAAAATGTGCACTCACCTACTGTTAATGCAATGGTATGTGTTTCTTTGTTGTATTTTTTTTAATTGCTCATATCTACACTGAATGTTCTTTCCAATTTGTGTAATATAGTCATCTGGCTGGATGTTTTTTTAAACTAGGTGTTTTAAAATAAGCAAGTACAAAATATTTTTAAAAGGAAAAATTTGTGTAAATACACTAATATTTTTTTTTAAAATACATTAAAATATGTATTTTAAAATCCTATGATTGGTCTGATTTCTTTCAGAAAAATTGGAAGATGGGAAAAGGTCTACCTGAGTAAGGTAACTTAGAAAAGCTGTTACAGTGCTACCAGAGAATCGAAGTAGTATATGGGCTTGACCTGAAGTCCATCAATGTCAAGACTTGAATTTTCTGTAGTACTTCTTATCTGGCAGCTTGCATAAGAAACAGACAGCTTGTGGCAAAATAAATGAACTTCAGCTCTGATGACAGTAATTAGTGTTTTGGGATACAATTAAAAACTCAGCAAATTCATGAGTAGGACCCAACAGACTCCCAGGCTTTTATAGTCTGGGGCAACTATTGTTTTGACGCAAATTCCATTTGCTTTCAAAGGTTAAACAGTGGTTCTTCAAGAATTCATTCTAGAAGGGTTTTCTTTAGCTGTAGTGACTATCCTACATTAAGGAACTAAGGCTGGATCTAAACACTCTTCTTTTGTAGACATGTTGGGAGGTGAACCCAACTAAGGCAGCAGTGGCCTGTGGCACACAACAGCATTATTCTCTGAGGCAAATCTTCTAGACAACCAAGGCTTTATGATACCAGGAGAACAAACCAGCCTCCTCTGTCAATGGGTTCCCCATCTTTCATCTCAACATTAGAAATTTTTTACAGTAAGAGCAATCCTTCAGTGGAACAACCTCCCCAGGGACATGGTAGAGTCCCCACCAGTGGAGGTTTTCAAGATGTGATTGGGCAGGGTGCTAGATAATCTCATCCGGTCTTCCTTTCCCACAAAAGCTGGAACAGATAGATGATCCCTAGAGGTCCCTTCCAACCTGGGCTGTTCTATGGTCTCACTTGGTGGCTTCAGCTACAGAATGTAAATAGATGTTAACATTTGTTAGAACCTGTATTGCTCCCTCTCCCTGCTCAAGGAAAACAAAGATTACTTATGTACAGCAAGACTTCTGAGATAAATTTGCTGCTGTTGAAGAAGAGATGGCAGCTTCCTGAGGGCAGGGAGCTGCTAAAGGAACATGCCCATCTCCAGCACACCTGTGGAAGCTCTTACCAGAAATGACATTTTAAAATATATTTTGACATATATTTATTTATTTTCAGTCTAAGTCTTCGTTATAACAACAGCAATTCTTAGTTAGTTCCCTTTTGTGCACTATTGTAAGCGCATATTGTAGTGGTTAACACTAGTCTATTAATACCACATTCGCTTCCTTTTCGCTAATTTAGTAATTGCTGCATTTAAGAGCAAGAAAAGCAGTGAAGAGATATACCACCCAGAGTCTAAAAGTTATTGTCTGAAAACAACAGGGCTATTAGCTAAGTCTTATAAAATAGTATAGATACGCTTTGTTAAGTGTCATGAAGTTATCTATACATGGCACTGAGTAGTGTCCCAGGGCACCGCTGTTTAAGTTGATCCTTACAGCTGTCAGGCGATACACAGGAGAACAAAACCCTCTTTCTAGAGCAAAAGACGAGGCCAAAGAGCTGCAGAGTGGGACAGCTGATAACTGTCAACACGCGCAATAGCTTAACTGAGATGTCATCAAATGCCACGTAGAACAGATTTATGAAAACAACTATTCTCCTGTAGGAATGTCCCTTCCTGTACTTAAAGGTGGGCTGGACCATTGAATGTGCTCAAAGGAAGCCAGCACACCTTCCCCATGAGCGCAGTGCCCGGGCTGCGAGGCCGATGGTGTCCCGAGCCGCGTGCCGGTGCCACAGGCTTTCGTTCACGACACCTCCCTCACGGGGCAGGCCCACCGGGGGATGCCGTGGGGATGTGAAACCCTTGGGGAGATGGTGGTAAAATATCGCACCGAAAGGTCATTTCCCTTTCTACAGCAGAATTAGGGAACGGGAAATTCTCTGTAACCTACGCCAGACAAAAAAATAACGAGGGGCCTTGCCAGGGGGTCGCAGGGCCCCGGCTGACCCTCCAGCACCGATGGCCGGCGGTGGCTGGG
>NW_010338667.1:0-11648 GCF_000700745.2 Antrostomus carolinensis
GGCCTCTGTGCTGCCAGCACATGTTGCCAGCATGAGCATGTTGGATGGGCTTCCTTTGCTGTCCTGATGGGGTGCTTCTTGCCCACTGTGTCAGAATGGCTGTGAGAAGGTGACGTAGCCTCTGAGCAAAGGTGATATAAATCATAATTTAAGAAAATGATAATTGTCTTTCCTTTCCTGTAGTGTACTTCCCCAAGGGATGTCTTCCTGGAGGAATGTATTTTTTTGTGTCTTGGCCATGGATTTCCAACCGTGAAGTCCTGTAGAAAGAGTGCCTTTTAGTGAGCAGGAGTGACTTGCTTCTTTTTGGCTGGACAGTGTGAATGGTGTGGTGGTTTCACTGGGCCAGCAGCCAAACACAGCCACTCACCCCACCCAGGGGATAAGGGAGAGAATTGGGGGGCAAGGGGAAGGAGACTCCTAGGGGGAGATAAAAACAATTTAGCTTTTTAATTTAAATATTCCTCACCCCCTTAGATTTTGCACTAACAGAACACAAAGTCCTTCACTTCCAGCGACAAAAATGCAAACACTGGTAATCAGTGTTTCTCTCATAACAAATCCCAGCTGAAAGCAAAACACAGACTCACCCCACCCAGGGGATAAGGGAGAGAATTGGGGGGCAAGGGGAAGGAGACTCCTAGGGGGAGATAAAAACAATTTAGCTTTTTAATTTAAATATTCCTCACCCCACCTAGATCTTGCGCTTGCAGACGGACAAACACAAAGTCCTTCAGTGCCAGGGACACAAATGCAACATGGGGATGTTCTCAGCGTTTCTCTCCTAACAAATCCCAGCTGAACCCAAACCCCAGCGCTGTTCCAGCTGCTGAACAGAACCAGCTCTGGCCCAGCTCACACCAGGACAAAAGGGCTGGTGGGGTCTCCAAGGGGAGGGTTTGCAGGTCTGTCTCCCGTGGAAGGTTTGCAGACATGATCATCCTGGTTACAACCCCAGGGCTGACTGACCTTCACTAGGTGAAGTTGGGGGCTTTTCTTGGTTCCAGGTGGCCTCTGTGGGCATGTGAGACAATCCTGCAGCTGCTGTTTCATGGGTTGTAGTTTAGGTTGCTGCTGGGTGAGGGAAGTCCTCTATAGGCTGGGTTGTCCTGGCCATCAGGTGTGGAGCAACAGCTTCAGAGGAACAGCTCTGCAGTAAGAAGCACCCATTGCTCAGCAGAGGTACCAACTTCTTTTTAGCTAAAGGAAAACTAATAGAAAATAACTTGGAGTTGCACATACTAGTGGTCTGCAGTGTTTCTGGTTCAGAGGAGACAAAATAAACTTTCTGCATGAGCTTGGTGAGCTGAAGGCATTTGACACCTTTCAATATTGGCATCAGGAAGAGACTGAGGCTTCCTAACAGCTCCCAGCAGTTGGGCAGCTTTAATTTCCTGAGAGCAGAGGAAGGAATGTTGTCCTCCCCTCTCCCTGGCAAGCCTTGGGAAGTGAATTCCTTTGTTTTGGAAACAAATTTGATCTGAAAACATTCTCTTCTATAACAAAAATAGTGACTGTGGTACAGTCTCTAGACATGATGTGAAGGCTGAGGAGGTGCCTTTAGTGTGTCAGATGGAAGGTGACTCCACGGATGGATGCCATGGTATCATGTATGGACTGGGGTCCCAAGAGCTGAGAGTGTACACATGTGAGAGGTTTCAGATTTCCTGTTTAGTCTTCTGTTCTTCTGGTTCAGTAAAATCTTTTCTATGGAGCTGTTGATGTTAAGAAACGGAGCCCAACCAGCTCTGCTCCGCCATTTCCTCTGCTTTCCCCCTCCCTCCTGCCCCTGTCCTGCCCTACCTCTGGGGGCTCAAACGGAGAGGATCTCTGCTCAGGATATGTGACAGGCGTTCGGATCGAGATGTGCCCCAGTGTGTGATGAATTGTGATGTCCTGCTGCCTTTGGGAAAGCATTGCTGTTTTGCTGCTGAAATTGCAGCTGTTCAAGTTGCTCTTTCTGTTCTGGTTGTTTCACTGGGCCAGCAGCCAAACCCAGCCGCTCGCTCACTGCCCCCACTCAGGGGAGAGGGGAGAGAATTGGGGGCCAAGGGGAAGGAGACTCCTAGGGGGAGATAAAAACAATTTAGCTTTTTAATTTAAATATTCCTCACCCCCTTAGATCTTGTGCTTGTAGACTAACAGAACACAAAGTCCTTCACTTCCAGCGACAGAAATGCAAACACTGGTATGTTATCAGTGTCTCTCTCATAATAATCCCAGGCTGAAAAGCAAAATTCAGCACTATTCTAACTACTGAAAAAGAAACCCACCTCTGTTTCAGCTAAAAACCAGGACATCCACAAACTCCAGAGAAAAGACATTGGAAAAATGACAAAATCAGGCAATCAGAGCCCAATGCCCATGGAGCTGATCCATTGCAATATCCCTTGCACCCCTCCTAGATCTTAGCACCTGCAGATTAGCAAAACACAAAGTCCTTCAACTTCCAGAGACAACTGGAAACATTAGTATGTTACCAACCTTCATCTCCTACCAAATCCCAGCTGAACCCAAACCCCAGCGCTGTTCCAGCTGCTGAACAGGACCCAGCTCTGGCCCAGCTACACACCAGCACATCTGTCTGCAGAACTAGCTGTCACTCACACTGACTGCTCCCTGTGAGACCGCTTTTTGTTGTTATTTTCAAGGGAAATAACAATTACAAAAGCAGCAAATGATGTCTCAAATGAACGAGTTCATATGATTGAGTTCAGTTTAACTTCCTAGCCCTGCCATGTTGGTAAGGATATATTAATGGCTTTCCTAAGCTTAGTTCACTTTGGAATGGTGTTTATGCATTCCAAAGTAATAAATGTGTGTTATTCAGTAGAAATTGAATTGTCACTTCAGTTGTATTGTTCTTTTGTCCACGGATATGTTAAGCAAAGAGATGTATATTTATGGATTTGTTACCTGATGCAGGAAAACATTCCCGGGAGATAGTAAGAAATTAATACATTCAGACCACGTTGCAAACTGTGTTTAAATAGCTATTGCCTTCATTTTCCCACACTTGAGTGGGAAATCATGCAGCAGAGAGAAATAATGACACTGTCATAAATCTTGAAAGAAGTACAGATGAGGCATCCCTATAATGAGATATGATAATTAGTAACTGCTTTGCTTTGGATGGCGCGGTTGGTGTGTTTGGATGCAGCAGTTGTGTAGGTGAGATGAGAATGCAGAAGAGGGCCAGGATTAAGAAAACTGGCTCTTAAATCTCCATTTTTAATCTCAACCAACCTAGTATTGCATAGTAGAAGCATGCGAGAGATAAAATGCCAGGTTTTACTCTTCCTCCATCATCTTTGCTGTCTGCTGCAGCGGGTGTTCTTTGAGATGGTTGATACGTCGTCTAATCTTTTTGTCCTTTTTCTGTTTTTTGTTTTTTGGTTTGTGGGGTTTTTTTGTTTGTTTTGTTTGTTTGGGGTTTTTTTCTGTGGTGGTGTTTTCCTTACTGTGAAACAATAGATCCAGCCTTACTCCCTTCTTCTTGTGTGAGTTTTAATTAATGTTTTTGCAAAGAGCAGTATGGTTTTGGCATTGGTTCAGTCTCCTGGAGAAAAGTGTATGCCTTAGAGTCTAGGGAAAAAAACCCAATTTAATAGGTTTTTAGGGTTAGAAATAGGTAAAAAAAAAAAAAGATAGTGGGGTTAAAAAAATTGGGGTTTTTTGACTCCTGTAATCTGAAGCTCTGGTTTCATAACAGCATAATTTTTAGTAAATGGGATGTCTTTCCTCCTGGAGTTGGGAGTCATATCTGTTGAAATCTTGGGAACAGTGTTCATTTTGCACTGGTTTATTGCTGAAACAGGATTTCCTTATGCAGCCTTACCCTTACCTTTCCTCAGGACAGAAATTAAAAGAAAACTCTGAAATGTGTCAGCTGTTGTTTAAAAAATATGGAGCACATCCTTTTTTAAGCAGCCAAAGAAGTGGAAACCACAAAACCCTCTGGATTGTTGTCAGCCCACAGTGGGGTAAAGATCCTGAACACATCCCATATAATGTGTGCTAGGGCAGGCTGTCTGTCTGTCTGTCCCAGCCCTCTTTCTCTGTTGCCAATATTAATGCTTTGAAATGAGTTTCCGTTTCAGGCTGTTAGCGTGGTGCTGAGTCTGAAATCAGCAGTGGGACAAAACCGGTGAAATCATGGAATCAGAATCGTAGGGGTTGGAAAAGATTAAGCTCATCGAGTCCAACCATCGACCCAACACTGACCAGTCCCCGACTAACCCATGTCCCTCAGCACTATGTCTACAGGACTGTTTCAATCCCTCCAGGGATGGGGACTCCACCACTGCCCTGGGCAACCCCTTCCAATGCCTCAGAACCCTTTCAGCAAAGAAATTCTTCCTCTTCTAAAGCCATCATTCTCACAAGGTTGTTGGTTTGGCTGTTTGGGAACTTTTTGGTGTGGTTGACTTGAATTAAGTGACCGCTTACAAAATACACTTAAGGAAGCCAGTGTTAGGAACGTTAGGACTCGCATCTGCAGTTCCTGTAAGATGTTTAGCTTCATTTTGGGAACAGTTCTATGTTTTCCATGTGCTTGCTCTGAAAAGGGGCCATGGAGCAGCTTGAGGATGTCTGGTACTTCTGCAAAGAGCAGGGAAGTCTTTTGGGATGGAAACCTGTTTGTTAGAAAATGTTTACTTGCTGGTGAAGATACATTCTACGACACACACTCACTAGCTCCTTTTTTTTTTTTTTTTTTCCCCCAGAGCACAAGGAATTGTGTCCTATGTCTTCCCATTTCGTTTCCAGTGGTGGTAATGTTGCAGTTTTTTCTGTGCTGGACAGTGGTGTAGTACTTGAAGGGAACTTCTAAACTGGAGGGAGAGAGACTTTGTACATGGGCAGAGAGTGACAGGACAAGGGGAGATGGTTTGAAACTGAGAGAGGGGATATTTAGGTGAGATATGAGGAGGGAATTTTTCACCCAGAGGGTGGTGAGACAGTGTCCCAGGCTGGCCAGAGAAGCTGTGGCTGCTCCTCCCTGGAAGTGTTGAAGGCCAGGTTGGATGCCAGAAGCATTTGGCTGACATGTGCCCTCAGGGACACGGTCTGAATCTTGGGCTTGTCCTGTGCAGGGACAGGAGTTGGACTCCATGATCCTTGTGGGTCCCTTCCCACGACGTTCTAGGATTCTATGATTTGTGTAAGATATTGCAGGACATGGTCTCCTTCCTTAATCTGTGTTTACATACAGATGCAATAACCTCTCTTCCTCTGGATTCCTCCTTCTTTCCCCTGTCCCCATCTCTACATTAAACGTTTGAGGGCTGAGTTTCATGTGATGCCTATAGTGCTCATGGCTGACCTTCAGGAGTTTTCTTTTTTTGTTTTTCCCTTTCACTATGTTTGTAAGGAAACCAAATCATTAAAACCAGCTGGAAGATGGTCCCTGAATGTCTATAGTTCTATAATCATTTTCCTCCCAGTTTATAAAACCAGCTCTCTCCTGTTTACGACCAGGCCCTTTCATTGCAGATTGAAAAAATAAAGGTCTCCGAGGACCGTGTGCTTCTCAGCTCTCCTGGAGATCAATTGGATCAATTTGCCTCTGTGTGTTTTGACGTCTCAGTCCTAATTCTGGAGCCAGCCGCTCTGGCACGCTGTCAGGTGCCTTGTTTGCAATGGGTGAGAGTCCCAGATCCGCTTGGGCACTAAAACAAGCTCATTAGAGGTTAAAAAAACCCCAACAAACAAAGAAAGGGAGGGGTGGGCTATTGCTGTGTAATAGATACGGGTGAATCGGGCAGAATTGTCCTTATATCCTGAGGCAAGGGGCCTCGGGGGTAACACAGCACGTACGGTTTGGTCAAGACTTTAAACTCGTGCAGATGATTTGTAGTGATTTTTGTAACGTGAGCTTTATGAAGTTGCCCGAAGCGCCGTACGTTGGTTGACACTTTCCCTTGGTTCGCTCCATCCATCTTGTAAAATCTGTTTCTTTCTGGCCCTTTTATAAAGTGCCTTTTTCTGCCTTCTCCATCTTGGCCCTCAGCTATGAATTCCAGGAGAAGTGGATGAAATAACTTTGCTCAAGTAAAGTGCACTTGAGCAAGCTGGTGCTTTCTGGAGGAAGCCCTGAACACGGTGGGTTAGAGACTTGTCATCGAAGAGAAGCTCCAAGCCAGAGCTTGGAGGTGACCATGGCGTAGGTACCTCCTACACTAACCACTGCGGGGACGGCACGTGATGGCCAAGTTTAATAGAAACTGCTGCTGGTTTGGAGATCACTCCTTTCTTAGCCATGTGGGATCGACAAGCTAAATGTGATTTGAAAGCTTATGCTCTCAGTGAAGCCATGTGATTGTCCTCTTCCAAAATCCTGGTCTCTTCTGTCTGTGGGCAAGACTTGCTGCTCGCTTGGTTGGGCTCTGCAGTCTGGCCAGAGCTGTCCCTGGTGTCCCCCCAGCACATCTTCTGGCTCTTCACTCTTGGTAAGTCTGGTGACCTTTGGTGAGGGTCACACAATCCCAGAATTGCCTCGATTGGAAAAGCCCTTTAAGATCATCGAGTCCAACCATGAACCCAACACTGACAAGTCCCCGACTAACCCATGTCCCTCAGCACTATGTCTGCACAACTCTTCAATCCCTCCAGGGATGGGGACTCCACCACTGCCCTGGGCAACCCCTTCCAATTCCTGAGAACCCTTTCAGCAAAGAAATTCTTCCTCACATCCCATCTCAACTGCCCTGGCCACAACTGGAGCCCATTTCCTCCTGTCCTGTCCCTTGTTCCTTGGTTGTTCTCTGTGTTAATTTCTGGTGATCAGACCAAGACTGCTAAATCAGTACATTTGTTTGGTATTTTTCTTACTCTCTTAGTTTTCTCAGAATGACCTTCTGTCCTCAGGGTCTGAGGGTAAGAGTTTTACATAGCTAATTCAAGAATGGTTTTCTTCCCATCCCTTTCGCAGCTTAAAAAAACCTTCAGAAGTAAACCAGGAAGCATAAAAAACACAGTTTTCTGGAATAAGCAAAACATTATTATTTCACAAGATTTTTCCTACTGAGACATATTTTGGGAAAAGACCCTTTTCCCTGTGTGTAAACAATATGTATATATGTAATTAGAAAGTTTTTACAACGGCTTACAAACAACAGCCTGTCTTGACACTTCATTTTTTGAATTATGTTTTAAAAATATTGCCTTGGTTTTTGCTCCACAGTTCGGGTTTCTGTGATTTGTTTTTGTTGAAGCTTGTGGGTATATTGGATGCTTTACTTGTTTAATTGCATTTTAACCACAAGAGTATATGTGATTGGCATTTGGAACCAGTCTTCATTCCTCTGGGAATGTCTGAGGTATAACCGTTCCGATTGCTGCTTTACAGATGTTACATTTAATCAGTAACTCAAACCCAGAAGTAACGGCAGCTCTCTGTCTTCAGTTGGGGTTGGCAATATTAACCATGGGGACTGGTGCTTTTTTTTTAATTATTCAATGAGGACCTATTTATTGTGTTTAATAACAGGATCAAACATATGCAGCGTAAATATTAAAGGAGAGCAAGAAAAGAAAATCTGTTAGTTTAATGAAAATCTGTTTCCTGTGAGCAAGTTTATACCAAAGTCTTTAGATGAGTTCTGTTGCAGCATTGCTTGTCCTGGGGCTTCTTTACAAGTGAATTTGGGAGCGTGGGTTCTCCTGCCTTGGCTGCAATGGGGCTGCCACCACGGTGTGGAGTGGAGGCTGTGCTGCCGTTCTTCCATAGTGACTCTTGTGGTGGCCTTCAAGGTCAAGGTGGAAGTGTTGAAGGCCAGGTTGGATGAGGCTTTGAACAACCTGGTCTAGTGGAAGGTGTCCCTGCTGATGGCAGGGGGGTTGGAACTGGATGAGCTTTAAGGTCCCTTCCAACCCAAACCAGTCTGTGGTTCTATGAAGGTCATAGCTGTGTCCATGCACCTGTGCAGCAGTGGTCCTGCAAGAGCCACCACCATCTCTTAAGAATGAGCTGATGTGTTTGTGGTAACTCAGATACTGCTTCTCACCTTTCCCCTCTTCCGTCACCTGTGTCTTCTTGTCTGGACATCTGCATCATTTTTTTCAAGATCCCATCGATGTCTGTACTCTAGACAAGCACAGACCACAGGAGTATCCTCTGAGGGACCTACCACCTTTCCCATGATGTGCAGTTCCTTCTCCTTGCCCACCAGGGCCTGTCTACCCACACCTTTGCACCCTCTATTTGGCTGGCTCATGGGACCGGTGTGATGCTGGGATGTGGTGGGGTTGTGGTAGGGCATTCATTATGAGATGACCTCATTAAATTGATCTTGGTTGTGGTTTGCCAGAATGACCCAACTCACGGCTGTGTTGGAGGATGACAAAGTCTTGAACAAACTTCACGATGCATCTTTATGAGTTGGTCTCAAGCCAGATGAGTGATGTCCCTTCTAGCGTGGGGTGTCTGGGGAGGAGAGGTTATCAGTTAGGTGGGAAGGTTGGGTTGGCCTTGCAGATATGCATCTGAGCGTTACCGAGCGTCAGCCCAGCCCCGTCCCGTGAACGTTTGATGTGGTTGTCGCTCGCGTTTTTGGCCAAGTGCGACACCCCGTAAGCTTTCCTGGGAGCAACTGTGCAGGGTCAGTCATGCTTGCCAGGCTTTTAAATATTAGAATTTCAGCCCAGTTTTGTGGAGATGGAGACTACAAAGTGTTGTTTTCTTGCTGCTGCTTATTTTTGGACGTTGCTAATGCAGCTGAAAGCGGATCTTAGTGACTTAAAGATGACTGGAATATTTGCGGTCTTATTTTTCTGGCAATAGATGAGACTTGAATTGTGGTTAAAACAGGATAAAATGTAATTATTTCTTCTAATTCTGCCAAGTTTCAGAATTATTCTCTTATTGATGTGCTTTTGGTTTTTACCATTTATTATCTGTTTAGATGAGATCTAGAGAATAGCTTTGCAGAGGAAATCCATTTAAAGCAAGTCACTAATCTTTACTGGCTATTCCGGATTTTTATTTTTCATAGATGAACCCTATCATAACCGAACCACGAGTGCCTGTGATGAAAGAACCGGTCCATTTTTTTATGTGAAGAATTTCAGGATTGTGTGTAGATGATTGAGTGAAAAAGCAACAGAGATAAAAGTTGTTGGAAATGTGGTGTTTCATATTTCATGCCAACAGTAATAGCACAGGCACAATTTACTTACAGGGCTGCTGACAAAAGAAGTAATTTGCTGCCAGTTTTTGAATTTTCTTTTAAATTCTTTCTGTGCTGCTGTGTAACTTTGGCAGTGAGTTGCATTTGATTGCAAACATCAAAAGTTTCTCTGAAAGGATACCAACTCTGAAAAAATGCTATTTTGCTTCGCTATATTGCTAACAGACTCATGTCCTTTTTATTTAAAAAGAACAAGCTATTTTTGAAAACGTTAAAAATAACAGTTTCTTAACAAGAAGAGCGAGAAAGGTTGGGGTTTTTTTACCATTTATTTTGTATTTAGAGATATCTGTGACATATTTACGGATTGCTTTATTTAATCTGACAGAAGCAAAGGCACACGCTAGATCAAATGTCAGATTAAGAATTTTCCTGAAAGGAAATACCTTCTTCCTGAAGTATTTAGCATTGACATGCAGTAAACTGGTTTTTAAGCAGCTGATGTATGGATTTCATTTTGAAGGAAAAGTTTGTGGAAAAGAGGCCAAGCTTCAGTTTGAGGACAATACAGCTGAATTTAGTGTCTTTGACCCTGGTGACTTCTAACAGAAAGTCTACATCCAAACAAGGACCATCCCTTTCCTTTCCATCGTGTGAATTTGCTGCCTGCTCCCACAAAATCACAGAATCCCAGAATGGCCAAGATTGGAAAAGCCCTTTAAGCTCATGGAGTCCAATCATGAACCCAACACTGACAAGTTCCCAACTAACCCATGTCCCTCAGCACTATGTCTACACGACAATAGAAGGGGGCAGACAGAAGGTCTCCCCTCAGCCTGCTTTTCTCCAGGAGTCTGTGCTGACATGAACATCTGCATCATCTGCATCCAGCCCTTGGATCTCACCGTCGTAAGGCAGAGGCAATCAGGGGAGAAGGAGGAGGGAAGATTATCATGAATGACCCCCCTGAATTTTACCTATCACTTGTTTTCACCTTCTCATTATCACTTGCTGTGTCTTTCTAGATGTCCATAACTTGGTTCTTGGACCTTAAGGTTGGTGAACTCCCCATACACGCTCTGTTTTAATGTCTTGAAGGTCCACAGTGTCACTGCCCCATCGCATCAGTGTGATAACTGCTCCTCTTCCGTCTTCTTATCTCCAAGTCGCGGATTCAAACTGCGGATGTTTGATCTTTTCCCCTTCTCCCAAGAAGTGAAAAATGTGGGTTTAAATTGAATTTGACAAGTAGTTTCAGATTACAGGTAAACTATGGAAGAATTTTTAAAAATTTGAAAACAAATAGCTTTTGAAATAAAGTAATTCTCTTCAGGCTGCATTTCTGAGGGGTTTCAGGCACTTATTTTCTCCTCGCATTTATTTGCAAATTGTGCCCCTGTCTCCTTCTGAAACCAGAGTTTCACTTACCACTTTCACTTGATTTACTGGAAATGCTCACAACTAAAACATTACGTGCCTCTCCAAGCGTTGCGAAAAGTTTCTTTTTGGGTTGACCCCAAAATTATGACTTAAAAAATGGAATTCAGTTTAGCAAAAATAAAAGAACAAAACAAAAAAAGCCCAACAAAACTGACAAAAAATCAGGGGAGCATTTGCCCTGATTGAGAGCAGGCTGAGCTGTAAATTTTGCTTTATTCCCCTCCTTCCTCCACTCAGACTCTGTACCAGTAATTTATTTAAATTCCTTAAAGAGTTGTTTCAGGAGCTGGGATTGGGACTAGCTGACCCTTACCTAGCCCTACACTTCTCATCAGTGTCTGTCCCTTTTTTAGGGCTGATGCATGGAGGAGGGAGGAGGTGATGGACCTTGTCTCCAGGGGGATGTCCTGTTCTTTTTAAAAAAAATAAAAAAATAAAAAAAAATAAAAAATTGCTTTTTTTGGGGATTTTGTGTGTGGTGGTGTTTGGGTTTTTTGTGGGTTTTTTTTTTCAGTTAGGTTTAAATTTTTTTTTTCTTTTTTCCAACTCTTACTTGATCTTTTTGGTGCTTTGTTTGAATCCAGGATGGTCTACTGTTGCTGTACATTACTGATAGAAGGGATTTATTCCTCCTCTGCTGTCCTGTTATAAACTTTTAAATGGCTTTTTTTTTTCTTTTTTTTTTTTTTTCTTTTTTTTTTTTTTTTTTTTTTTAAAGTTTGCTTACTGGGATCCTGGGCAAAGATAGCAGCAAAAATCTGGAGCCCTAATTCCCTGATTGCACATATATAATTTTAAAGCCACCATGGTTCCTTCTGTAAATTAGCAGACTACTTGGACCAGTGTGTGTTTACATGAAACGCTTTATGGAGATCTTCAAAGCAACGTGGCAGGCCCCTGCATCTTTTATGGCTTGTTTGTAAATTTTTACTAGCATGCTTGATTGCCAGGGACACCTCAATAATTTCCACTTAACAGAGCCTTGTGCGTGAGTGGAGGACAACCTCCTGCCCTGTTTGCATAGAAGCTTGTCCTGGTGTGTAGCTGGGCCAGACCTGGTTCTGTTCAGCAGCTGGA
>NW_010338668.1:0-629 GCF_000700745.2 Antrostomus carolinensis
GGGGCTGGAGCACCTTATGCCCTCACCACGCCTTTAAAATCTCATTAGCATATCATTAGCATATCATTAGCATGCTATAGCATGTTAGCAGACCATATTAGCATATAATTAGCATATAATTAGTGTGTTATTAGCGTGTGAGTGGGGGGATGCAGCAGATAAGGGGGTGTGGGGAGGTCCTGGACCCCCTCTCACTTCATTAACATATCATTAGCATATCATTAGCATGCATTTGAACAATAATATGCTATATTAGCATATAATTAGCATGTAATTAGTGTGTTATCACGTGTTATTAGCATGTGAGTGAGGGGGATGCAGCAGATAAGGGGGTGTGGGGAGGTCCTGGGCCCCCTCTCAGTTCTTTAACCCATCCTTAACATCTCATTAGCATACCATAGAACAATAATATGATACATTTGCATACAATTAGCATGTAATTAGTATGATTTAGCATGTTATTAGCATGTGGAGTTCTTAGCATCGTCATATAATTAACTTCATGTCACTCACACACTATTATCACGCCATTATTATACCCTTATATGCCTCTGGCATGTAATTAACATGGTTATCACGTGTTATTAGCATGTGAGTGGGGGGGATGCAGCAGATAAGGGGGTGTGGGG
>NW_010338669.1:0-667 GCF_000700745.2 Antrostomus carolinensis
AAAAAAAAAAAAAAAAGACAACAACCCAAAACCCACCAAACTCATTAAAACTTAAATATCGGATAATCTCAAACCAGGTACAGTATGGATCCAAGGAACTGCTTGGCAAAAGTCTGTGTGAGAGCTTGATACGCTCCCAGGTTGCTTTTACAAAATGCTTCGTGCCGGGCCGGTAGAGGAAAAAATAAAACCGGCTTCGGAGGGCACGTTATCGGGTGCCCGGTGTGATAGGCATGCCCCAGCCGCGCTCTGGCTTCTGCTTTTATTGCGGGTTAATAGACACAAAGAGATCGCTCGTTGCCGTGAGGAGGGAGATGAAGTTTCTCTGCCTTGTCTGTCGCGGGGCTTGCGGTCCAGGTTAGCAAAGCCTCGTCCCGGCTTCCCGGCTGCTGGCTCGCCGCGGGAGCCGGGAGCTCAGGGCTTGGCCAGGGACCGCGTTTTCTTCCAGAAAGAATTGCTTTGAGACACTAACAATAAAGCCGACTCTAACTGATTCTCTTCCAGCTTGCTGCCTGCGCCTACGAACCTCGACCAGTATTCACCCGACCCACTTATGCTCCTGAAATTAGTTTCATGCTTGTTTAACTGGTCTGATCGGTAAGTAACCGAATATTTTTTACAGCATGTTCCGAGCTTATTTTCTAGCTTTTACTAACAAATATATAAA
>NW_010338669.1:704-1412 GCF_000700745.2 Antrostomus carolinensis
ACTAGCATCTGCGGAAAGCGGGTTTAGTTATCGAAAGGGAATAGTTAAATATTTGTTCAACGGCCAGGCCAGGAGGAAATCTCCCATAGCTATTTAGGTGTTTTGCTTTGGTAAGCTCGAAGACATTACAAAGGGAAAAGGGATCTCAAGCTGTAATTCTTGGATAACTTGGAGGCGAGGCGAATTGTTGTCATCTTCAAACGGAGCCGAGCATTACTAAATAGCTGCGAAATACTCAATACCCACCCCTGTGTGCGTTGGCTGGCGGCTGGACTGATTCGGCGTATATTACAATGCAATCCTACAATATAGGCTGTGTGGAAAACTGTGTCAACAGGAGCTGAGAGGTCATAAATTAAAGAAAGAGAAAGATAGAGATGGAGGAGTCTGCGAAAGGAGGCAGCAAGAACCGCAAGTCCAATTTCTGCAGCTCTCCGGACCCGCTGCAGAGCCGGCGGGGATGCCTTGGGTGGGGGAGCGCTGGGTCGCGGGGGGAATAGGGCGAAAAACGCCTCTGTGGGGAACCAAGTCAGCCCCTGGGGAGAGGGGACGAGCTGAGCCCCAGCGGGCTCAAGAGAAAAGCTGCCGCCCTGCTTGCCTTCGGTGGTTCCGCCGGGACGCGGGGGCTTTACTGGGGCCCGGGGGCTTTGCGGGTGGGTCTGCGGGGGAAGCCCTGTGGAGAGTCGGCAGACTCGGCGGGGGGGGGCG
>NW_010338669.1:1529-3019 GCF_000700745.2 Antrostomus carolinensis
CTGGCCGTGACGGGGGGATGCCGAAGGCAAAGGTGGGGCCGGCCCCGCGTTCCGGCAGGACGGGGAACGCAGAGCTGGAGCTGGCGAGGGGACGCGCAGGGATAACAGAAACACAGATCTACATTTATATAAGGATATACACATATGCGTGTGCGTCTGGGTGTAAACTGAGTACGAAAGTGAAAAACTAGTCCAGATGTAGAACGGATGTAGATACACGTACATCTTATACGTACACACACATGCTTGTAACTAAAATGACTGGTGGACATATATCTATATATACACATGCACACACGTATATTTTGTATTATCCTAAGGAAATAACGTGTCTCCAGTGCAGATTTTTAAATGTAAGGAAGGCCGTGGGCACACGCTGCAGGCTGAGCCCTGGAGCGGCCGGGCAGCGTACCCCGCTGCTCTGGAGAGAGGGGCTGCGGGGCGCAGCCCGGGAACCCGCCCGCTTTCTGCAGCCGCTCTCCACTTTTATTTTGCTGCCATATTTTCCTTGATGCGAAGAAGAAGCAGACATTGTCAAGGCCGGAAAGGTATATCGGCTTGCAAACAGGGTTATTTTTCTTTGCACTCTCCTTATTTTTGTAGGAGTTTTCCAGTGCGTTGCAGGCTGGACTGCAACTGTGCCAATCTCTGTGGCAAGCCACTACGGTCACTCCGATAACATCTCGAATGATGAAGGAAACGGAAAACATGAGGCAGAGAAAAAGTAATAAAAGATACAAGAGATATCGATCAGGACACCAGTCTCCAAAGCTAGCATCATTATTGCTTAATTAGCTTTGGAGAAAGAGGGCCTTTAGATAAAGCACCCAGCAGGATCTTATATATAGATATATTTTCTTCCTACCCCCCAGCAGTTGTTTATGCGTTTTATAAAGTGAGTTTTAGAGCAATTGCAGATCTCGTATCCTCCCTCAGCTTTTAACTACTCAGGCTGCCCGATCCAGCCTTTTCTGTTGGATTAACAGCTGCAGCACAAAGTACCTTTCCTAAGACTAGGCTGAGAGTCCGCTGAAAAGCACCAGTGTTTTGCAGATCTTCCATTTATTGATTTGGATAGATTTTTTCGTGCACAAATCATTTTCTTAAAAAAAAAAAAAAGAAAAGGCTCTACCCTATGTCACTTATTTCCCTGCCAAAATGGTTGCGTGTTAGGCGGCGATTTATCTGGGCTCTGCTGCCAGACAGGACTTTCCTAGCTCGCTGTAATTAAGAAATTTTGGTGGCGACTGTGCCGAGACCATTTTTCCCTTTCCACTTTCCCTCCTCCGCTTTTTTTTTTTTTTAATATAATTTTGTCGGGGGTTGGGTGTCTGTGAGGGGCTGTATCGTTGCTTTCACCCCGCAGTTGTTGCCCCTCCAGCCCTCCGCGAGGCTGAGCAGGAGGAAGGGGCTGCCCTTGTCCCCTGCCGGTGGGTGCCCCGCGGCGCCTGGGGAGAGGGAGGCAGGAGCTCGAGGAGCGGGGCGGAGGC
>NW_010338670.1:0-745 GCF_000700745.2 Antrostomus carolinensis
GGATGGATCCCTGTGGGACCCCACTAGTGACATTTTCTCAGCAGGTTCTAATTGCTCTGGCAAGTCTAGGAGAGATTTTTGGGTTTTGGAGTTTTTTGAAGGTAGTATTACTGTTCTGGATTTTACTGATGCTACTGTAAATGTTTTCTTTCCTTTGTGTTTACAGATTTCATCTAGCATATAGTGGTGTGTGTCTGTTTTGATTTATCTTGGAGAGGAAAAGAGGAATCTTATTCTTATATAAAATGAATAATGTGCAATTGTGATTCCTCTCCTCCCACCATGTCTAAATTTATTGTAGTATTTACAGTATTTCCCAAAGTAACTTGAGTGACAAATACTGGAATTATAATAGTACGTTACAAGTCTCAGCAACCCAGAGGTGTGGCTCTGGGCCTCATTTCCTCAGGACTGAGCTGTATGTGATCATGCTTCCTGCGATCTCCAGGCAGATTTAAAACCTGTTGACCTGTTTTACCATGTGTTTGAGACTTCTATCCTCTTCCAAATGGTTAAATTTTTACCTAACTTAGTACCCGGAAAACAGTTCAAAAGAAACAAAAAGAAACAAAAAACCCCACTTGCCAGAAGTCTGACATTCCAGGGTCCCTTAGGGAGTGACGGTGCCAAGTAGCTAGTGCCAGTCAGAATGCACACAGCTTCAGACTAGTATCTAGCCTAATGCAGGTGTCACGGGAAATATGGGAGAACAAGGACTCCTGGAGTGTGGATTTAAGAATAATAA
>NW_010338670.1:773-26084 GCF_000700745.2 Antrostomus carolinensis
ATGGCTGTGGAGGAGGAAATCAGGAACTGCACATCCATTTAATTCCTATGCTTTTCGTAAATACCTAATCTTTTTTCAGGGTGAAGTAATAGCCATGGACAAGATAGCTAACAAGGTGAAAAAAATTAAGCAGAATGCTGAATTGCTACAGTTGAATTGCATTAAGGCATTTTGCTATGACGGAACAAAGGCACTTTCAGTTGAGAAGAGAGGGGATGAACAAGGTAAAGTAAACAACTTGGGCAGTATAACTTTTAGAAGAAAATAGTAATCAGTTTTGCAGTAATAATATTAAACCTGCCACAGGTCTGCAACTCCCTGAAATCTTGGCAGATACCTAGGTTGCTTCAGCACTGTGAATGTTCTTCTATTTTCTGCTCTTTTCTGATTATCAGCTTCTCCATGAAGCAAATGCAAAACTCAAACTTATCTGTCTTTATCACAACCTAATATCCTCAAAGGAAATGCATTCCTTTCCCAGATAATCTCAAAGACTGAAGAAGCCTTAAAGCTTCTTTGATTATAACGTTTAACCCCATACTCTGAATTGTTTGACTTAGTCTGAGAAAAAAAAAATATTTTTGCAGAACTGTTTGGCTATTCTGCCTCAGAATCCTCATCTGTAAAATTAGGTTATTACTCCCAGGAGTGCTGCAAGGTTTAGTTCATTTATGTTTGCTCAGCTGTTCGGGGAAAGTTCTATAGAAACACGGTGTATTATTGTAAGTTAATTTCATTTGCTTTTCTAAAGTGCTGTATTTATGATACTGGTTCTGTTCCCATGATTTAAATGGTATCTCCTGTCTTGATTATTTTTAGCTTGTTGTGCAAAGTATGCTGTTCTTTCTCACTTTGTTTTACCCCAGTCACTGGTTGGCCTAAGTAAGATTCAGGTTGCATAATTCACCTTCCTTGTCCCTATGCCTTGTATAGCTACTATGCAAGGTACATTCTTAATAGTCTTTCTATAAATATAAAATATTGTAGGTGATAGGTAGCACTTACACAGACGAAGAGGTAGCTGCAATACTGAGACATCATGAAAGCTTTTCTGCACGTGCCTGCAATTAAGACATGACATATTTTTAATTTTGTAGTAACGGGTCAGAGGTAGATAAATCAGTAGTGCCAAAATAGAGTCATTTTGCAGTGCTGGAACAAGCTAGGTAGCAGTAGTATGAAGTCACCCATTTGTTTGCACTTGTGACCTAACTTGAATATTTGAGGACTAGAAGGAGAAAAGGCAGTAAAGCAGATACATGGCTCTCTTCCTCACTGGTTACTTGCAGATATATGTACGGAGCCACTTTTGTCTTGGTGATGCTGAGCTGAAGGTCTCTCTAGCACTAAGGTGATGGAAACTTTTCAGCTGCTGAGCCAGTGGGATTCAGATTAAAAGATAGGCTCTGCATATAGAAGTTACATATTCCCTTATCTATCCAGGTAATACTCAGAAATTGTTCTTGTCTTCACAATCCTTGTTTACTGAATTGGGGACAGCATGTGTCACACATTAGAACTTGTAATAGTTCACATTATTACGGAGTGCTGTATTTTGTAGAGATACATATGCATCACAAGAAATAGTTATTGTATAGACAGTCCAATTATTATTATTTAAGGCAGTCTTAATGGTTAACTACAGGCTTCTCTCTAAAGATTTACACACTTGGTTCAGTTATAAGCTGACTGTGGTTCATTACAGCCTTTTCTGTGCAGCTCTGTATCCAGCACCTCTGACCAATCATATCTCAACATTTTTCTTTGATTGCTTTTATGTTTTACTTTCAAAATATTAAATTAAGGTTGAAAAATATTATTGCCTAAAAGGATCAGGTATTGTTTGAGCACACAGAACTGTGAAATTCTTTAGTTTTATGGGAGATTAAATCTACCACCAGCAGTGCTGAGACGTGTCTCTAGCTGAGATCACTTTTGTAGACACCATCTACAGGACATAAATTATTACTGCCTGCTTTTTACAGAAGGACCTCCATTCTTACCAGAGTCATTTGATCGAATTCTTCTTGATGCTCCATGTAGTGGGATGGGACAGAGACCAAACATGGCTTATTCCTCGACTTTAAAGGAAGTAACCTCTTATCAGCCACTACAGCGCAAGCTTTTCACTGTTGTATGTATTAATCGTTGAGTAGATAAGCTATATTGAACATAAATGCTTTTGCAGCATAAAACTTCCTTCACACTGAAAAATGGTCCCTCATTTTTCCTACCTTTTCAGCAGTTAAGTAAAGAATCATAGAAGAGAATCATAGAAGAGAGTGTTAGGATTCAGTTAACTTTCAGCTCCACCTTATCTGTTGCTAGGTGAAGTAAATTCATTGGAGGATGGGAAAGATATATGTAACCCACAGTAAATAAAACACTTTGTATGTGGTTTTTTATTCCTTCAGCTTCATCAGTTTTAGTTTGTAATAATTGCAAGGGTGTAAGTCCCAGAGCGTGTTGGGCTGATGCTGAAAGATAAGATTTCATGAAACTTGTCTAAATTTGAATTATATGTATTCAAAGTGAACCACAGCTCAAAAAGCAGGATAGATATAGCTTCCATGCCAAATACATGGAAACAGGTGACATCTAATATTGCTGATATAAATCTTGTGTATCCAAGGTTGGCAGCAGGTGACAAAAACAGGACTAATCTGTCTGGGATATGTAGAGCTGTGCAAATAACACCTTTTACAAGGTGAATCATCTCAATGACATTAATAAACTGCATGAGCTATAATGCTGATTTGGAAAGAACCTTTTTAATCCATGAGATCTTTACTGTATTCCGTGAGAAGAATTAGTATCCTAATGCCTGTCTTAGGCAGAAAGACTTGAGTTTGTTAAGTGCTAAGCTTGAACAAAATATTATAGCTTAATAGTTTCTAGGTTAATGTTGCTTAATATGCAAGTGTTTGCATTTAAAAATAAGCTGAACTGTTGTTTAATTTTCCCTGTAGGCAGTGAAACTGCTGAAGCCAAGAGGTGTTTTAGTTTATAGCACATGTACAGTTACACTCTCTGAAAATGAGGAGCAAGTTGCTTGGGCCCTGAAAACTTTTCCATGCCTCCAGCTTCAGCCACAGGTAATGGTATTTTCAGGATACTTTACACAATCCAGTGAAGTTCTTTTGGCACTGTAAAGTTACACACTGTAGTTACTATCAATAAATCTCTTTCACTGCATACAATTTTAACTGCTGTGGATAGAAATAACAAGTATTTCTGCGACTTTCTTAAATCTATTTTTGTGCTTAATTGAGCTTCATTTAGGGAACATTAAGTAGTTTCCCTCTGTGTACTGTGGTTGTTTTGATTTGTACAACAGTAATTTAAAACACAACACAAGCAGACAAAAGAGAGTTCAAGCAGCTTAGAATTTCTCTTGCAATTCTTTAATGCAGATAGTTTATTCTCTTTTTTTGCGCAATTACAGGAGAGGTGAAAAATTTTTTATTAATGCTACTGAAACAGCGCAGACTTGCATAACAGATGGGAGATGAGTGGAAAGAATCTTGTGTTTTGCAGAAGGAGAATTTTGTATATATGGGAGCTATTTTTGCATTATTTAAAGGAATGAGGGAATACATTTATTTCAGGCTCAGTGTCCCAAGAATGTATCTTGTCTTCTTTGAAATCAGTGTCTACCATTAAGATGTCTGGGAGGAGGTAATATATAAGGAGACACTAGAATTTTTTATCTATAGCGCATACATTTCAAAATTATCTGTCACCTTTACTAGTATCTTGAGAGAGTTTATCATTAGACTGTATGTGCCTCTGTTCCTCTGTTGACGTGGCGAGTTGGGTGGGTTAGTTATTTATCATCATGGCTTTGAGTAAAAGTGTAATTCTGATACCTGTTTAGCTTAGACATTCTGTGATGACTTGTATTTGTCTTAAGAAGTTTAGATGCATCTTTAAACTGAAATTAAAAAATATATACAACAGGTGTACAATGAGAAATTATATTAAGTCTGGTAAAGATTTAACAGAACTGAAGCTTTTTATAAAAGATTTGTATGTCAAACTTCTTCTGCCTGCTTTCTCACCATCATGTACTAGGAATTTTTCAGTTCCAGCTGTTTCAACTGAGATTATACATTTTACCTAACAGCATAAAAATTGTCCTCGATAAAATGACAAAGCAAAACACAAGCCCTATTAACTCAAATGCAAAATTAATTCTGGTTTAATAGACTTCATCTCACCAGTAATATCAGGCTTGAATAAAGCACTAGTTTTCACACACAAATGCCGTATCTGTAAAAATTAAGATCTTGTGTATAGTACATTTTAAATGAGATGACACTGAATTGTTTACCCCCAGCTACTTTATAGTATCTTACAACCAATTACCCAGTAGTGTAAACTAAGTTGATCTTTTCCAATGAACAGGAAACTAGAGTCTAAGGTTGACTTACCTCATGTTCCTTTCTGTATTTCCCATACTCTTTAGTCTCTCAGTGGCACCTGCATTGTACCCAGTCCACTGTCTCCCACTTTCTAACTTTGTCAACAGATCCTGGAATCATGTTGGGCAGGAAAAAACAGGAGATGGAGCTGTAGGTGTTGATCTCATAGGTGGAGGTTACTGTATGGCTGCTGATCCTTTGTGCAGACTTACTTCCTCTTAGGAGTTTACACAGGAGGTAATGTAGATCAGCCTAAATGCAGTTAACTTAACTGGAAGGAAAAAGGAAAAGGTAGAGGAAAAAACTGGTCTGTCTTTGAGCAAGCTGCTTCCCTTTCCATCCATTACCTTACTTCAAGTTGCCACCCCTGTCTCCCTTTGTTATTTTTTGTCAATTTGCAATAGACAAGTCTTTTTGTCTCTTACTTGGAAAGCACCGAAATCCCACCGAGGGAAAGGAAGAGAAGGCTGCAACCTCTTGGTTGCCTAGTTGTACAGCACACAGTACGTGGTTAAGGAACTAACACTGGGTGAGCTCATGTGCTACCAAACCATGGTGGCTCAAAAAACGCTCTGCCGTAGGCTGCATTATAGACTACGCTAGACTAGATTTACAAAGGAGAGCTATTTTTGTTACTGTAGAGCCAGCTTTTGCACATTTTGTTCTATCTCCTTACTGAATGCATTGAAAGAACAATCCAGCTAAGAATTATACTTTTCCAAGAATCAGCGTATTAAATAAAAAGCACAAGAAATGCTGAGAAAGGGTTGTGATTTTAAGCCCTTCTCCTTTCCATTAATTTGATACCAAATGTCATCTTCTGAATTCGGATGCCTAACCTGTTCCTTTCTTTCTCTGCCTCATACTTACGTGTTAGGGGTGGTAACAGTAGTCCCATTTACCTGTTAGTCTAATTACATGACAGATAATCTGAAGCTCAGATTTTTCTGCTGCATCATCTTCCCAAACGGTGCCTCTTCAGGCAGTAAAGTATTCTCGGCTGGGGCTTTCAGTCTCTCCATATGAAGCTTTTTAACATGAAGAATCCATGTATTTCTACTACTGTTACTGAGTATATTAGTAACTGGCTAAGGAATTGCTATTTTTGACTTAACTCATAGTTACTATTAGTCAGGACACAGAAGCACTGCATCATTTAAAAGTGAAAACCTAAACCCTTTAGAACTTAGTATCATCTGATGGTAACAGATGTCCTGTGATGTTTCAGTCCTTTGAGTAATGAATTGGTTTAGACCTGTGCACCTGTCCTCAGTAAGTGCTCTAAACTACAGGGCTAAAGTGGCTTAGGTGCACCACCACCTCCTCAAAGTACGTTGGACCTTGTGTATGTGCTTGTGTACACACTGGCCAGATGAAGGCAAGAAAAGAAGGGCCACATTACTTCTAAATCCTCCTTGGTGTGAATGATACTAACCTAGCTTGTCCATGTTAAGAGTTAGGCAGCTCTGCATATCCTCATTTAGGACAACAGGAACTTCCTTGATGCAATAATTTGCTTTTCTTTGTTACTTAAAAAGGAACCTCATATTGGAGGAGAAGGCATGAGGGGCGCTGGACTGTCACCTGATCAGTTGAAACTGCTGCAGAGATTTGATCCATCTGCTGTGACGTTGCGAGGAACGGATATTAATTCTTTGCAAGATTCCAGGGAAGATGATCTGATTTCACTGGCAAATAAGGACTGTATAGGATTTTTTATTGCAAAATTTATTAAATCAAGCAGTAAATAAACATTTAGGAATGCAACCTGAAAAAATACTTCTGTGAGTCTAAGAACAGTTCAGATGTGAAGTCTGTTTCTTCCTGCTGCAACGTTGCCAAGCCGACGGGCTGCCGGCAGGGTTGCCATGGCAGCAGTGAAATCTGCCAAATGCTCTGCTGGGAAAGAGCCACAGGTTGCAGAAAGTAAGTTATGCCTGGGGGAAGGGTCGTATCATTTTTAAGTCTCTATTTACAGCAGGTCAGTTGTGATAGTTTCTGTTCCAGCTAAAAACCAGGACATCGGTGCATGAATGGCAAGTATGTATGTTCAGTCATACTGCGAAGTGAGTGGCTTACCTAGTGCACCAAGTGCAGAAGCAGGGTATCTCTGGGAGGGGCAGGAAGCTACCTTATGAAATGCAAACATAAATAAAATAGACAGGCACTACTGTGAATTTTGGAAAAGGTAGGTTCTGTGGAGGTTTACCAATAGTTAATGCTTCTTTAAATAGTGCTTCATGAAACACCGTAACATTTTACAAATAACTGGTTTATAAATTGATACTTAGAACCTCATTTCTCTTTTATTTTAATACAAGCAAGATTCTCTGTACACAATAGTATATACACAAAATACGATTAGGCTTCGTAGCATGTCTTTTATAGCAGCATGAATATATTAAACCATCTCACTCTGGGAATGTACTTAAATATTGTTTCAACATCAAACTTTCCATGCATAAACTGTACTGGTTCTGAAGTAGCCCATTTGACTGGCTGACAAGTGACAATTTTGAAATCAAACATTTGCAAAAGAAGGGGCTACAGTTGCAATTAATATATCAAAAGACAGAAAACAATGCATAATACCATCTGAAATGTTGTAAATCACCTCTCAAACAACTAATAATATTAACTATTGGCTAGAAAGCATCACCTGCTAAAATCATATGAAAATTGAAACTGGGGAAGCATGCTAAGGTGAACTGACTTAATACACTGCTCAAAGTGTTAATAATCCACATTTTAAAAAATGTGTTAGATGTATTTGGAAATTCTGCTTCAGTTCCAGAGATGTTCTCCATTTGAACAGTATTCTCTTTTCTTAGTACTGCTGGAACTGACAATAGCACTGAAATTAGAGGGGAGAGGTAAGTACAATTCAAAAACGTAAACTGACATCTGTGTGTGTTTGGTATTTTCCTCTTACTCATCAATTTCTAGTTTTTAAAAGCATTATCTAAAAAGTGTCTGTCTTTTCACACGTAACTATTTGGTTGGATTAAAAAGAATGATACTTTCAAAATTTGTCTATACTGTCAGAAGTGCTTTTTGCATTTGCTTGCAATCAAAACAATTTATACGATTCTGGTTCTCAGTAGCCTGGTTGTTTACTTGTATTTGCTATAAATGTTTTGATACAGTATGTTTTCTGCTGTTCTTAAATAAAGCAAATGTCCCTTCTTCTGTTCTGCCAAGGTTGGCTAGTACATACTCTGTAGGGCCTATCCTGGCAGGATAGGAGGATGGAATTCTTCTCTACTACTTGTCTACTTTTGTTGGTCACTCCTTGCCATTAACTACAACATATCTAAAGAAGATTTAAAGTAACTTTGTTTCATCAGTAGTAGGTGAGGTATCCTATTTAGAATCATGATAGTTTATACTATCAATTACAGTCTGTTTAGTCTAAATATGGCTAAAATAATTACTTGGTAAGAAAAGGGATTAGTCTTTTATTGTAAGTACACATTGAACTCTCTCAGTTCTAGTAAAAAAGCATTTTCTTTTTGCAGAATATATAAATTCTGTAAACATTAATCAGCACACGCAGACTACACACAGAAATTTGCGTATGCATATAAAGTAAGGAACTTTGCCTCCAGTTTCAGCAGCAGGAGTTGTGCAATGCTGAATTTGAAAGAATTAAGATTGCTGAATTTTTACTGGAAGATTTGTTGAGACTTTCCCCGATTTCTTTAGTTTTGAATGATGAACAGGCTTTTCAAGGTGATCTCACTTGGTTTTATGAGAGAAATTTCTTGGGGTATGGGGGAGAAAAAGGAACTGACTTTTATTAGATTCCAGTGTAATTGCAGACCAGAGTTCATCTGAAAAAAATTACTAATATCTGAACTTTAACTACTTGAGTTGTTTCTGACAAAGACAACTGCTAGACTTAAAAGAACACTTAGCATATTAAAGGAATAAGCCTCAGCTGTTTCCCATAGGCCCCTCTCTCTGTTGGTAACTGGAGAGTGGGTGGAGGGAGAGAGACTTCTCCATCAGTCAGTTCAGAACAGAAACTCAGTCCAAATCATCCCTTGAAGGAGCCAGCATCCTTCCTTTGACTACAGGCTCGGCTAAGTTAGATGACTAAAGTTGGATGGACGCCCTTCTTCTTTTCCAGTCTTACTGTGACTTTTAGCAGTGCAGGAATACTTTTTCATTGTCACAGTTTTGTTGTATGGGGTATATATATTTTTATTACATAATATAATTACTTTCCCAATAAGAATGTTTTACACACTGAATCATTACGCCTCACTGTTTGGTGCTGAAGCACAATTGAATATATATATTTTTATATATATATATATACACACACATTATATAAGATATTTATATATTAAATTTAAAAAAAAAATTACTGTCATTGTAATGAAAGATTAACCCTACAAAACAGATAGATTAGGCATGCATTCAGATCCTGTCTTTAAGAAAAAGTCTGAAAAGTAGTTTTCTGTATTTGCAGAAATAGTGATTAGTAATAGTGCCAAATCTAAATATTTATCTTGGTCAATATAAAGATACTAAAATAGGCAGCCTAGTATATAGTAGGAAATTATTGTACAGCTTTTTTCTGTTTGAGTGTCATGGAGTCCACCAATTTTTAGGTCATAAGATTTCATATGCTTTTTAAGGAAAAGGGAATATTTTAGTAAGAAATAGGCTGGTGATGGTGATCAACAAGAAATTACTTTGGAGTGGGTAGTTTAAAATATGAAGAACTTTCTTTTTATGTTAAATTGTTCATGACTAAAAAATCCCATTTTGTAGTGCTAGAATTCACTGAAGAGTAGGTATGCATGATAGGTAAAAGGGGTAAGAATAAGGTAAGAAAAGAGAACAGAGTTAGAAGAACCAGCTTAATCTCTATTGTATCTGATATCTTCTTTGGGGCTGTGTAGGAACACATCTCTAAGGAGGTAAGTTATAAAAAGAAACTGTCGATAAAACTACTGTAAGCTCATATGTAACAGTTTGTTATATAAAAGTGGGGAAATAAATTATAGAAAAATTGCAAGCAATAAATATGATTGATTAACATTTGATTAAAAACATTCACAATAAAAATGGCATCCACATATTTTACAGATGATAGAAGAACTAAAATTTTGGTGAAAGATCTGCAATAAAGAAATAAATATAAATAACTGTACACCAGAAATGTTATATTACACTCTGAAAAATAATTTCTCTGTTCTTCCTCTAGACTATGTAATAAAGTTTTTTGCTATGTGCTTTATTTCCATGGACAGAATAGAATTAAAGTCAAAAGCATTTGGGCAATAGCTTTCAGCCTGATGTGTTAAAACCATCAGAGGTCACATATCACCACAAAACAAAATAAATCTTGAAGAGGCCTTAGTGACTCACACAGGAGGTGGTTCACACTAACCTTTTTACTTTGGACAGACACTGGTTAAAAGCAGTCAGACCAATCACTGCATTCCGGCTAAGGGAATGATAATGGACCATATTAAAACCTCTGCTATTTTCACAGAATGTGAATATGACTTTACAAACCAACTGAGCTTGAAAATGATAATAACTAACAAATTCATAAAAGACAGTAAGTATTAAGGGGCAGGGTATTAGACCTGGGCAGGAACTGCATGTATAGGATGAGCAACCAGATAACACAGAGAAGTGAAAATAGGTCTCTACTTTTATTCAGGGTTTGATGAGTGATTTCATTTCCTTATCCTCCATTTATAATAAGGGCTATAGGTTAAGACTTTACAGCTTTCTGTGAAAACAGGTACCCCACTCAAACTCACTGTAGCTTTAAAACAAGTCTTCATTAATGAGGGCCAAATCCTTAGGAGAAATTATCTATTTAATATTCCACCTTGACAAGCAAAAACTATGTAACTCTTCTCAAATTCTGAACTCTGGATGCCAGACACAGAATAGGAATTTGTGAGTATTCTAGAAGAAGGTTTTATGGATCTGTAACTTTTAAAATTTCTAGTCAGTAGAGAAAACTTACGGATCAATTTAAAAATAGTTTCTTTCAGCTTTAACTCCTACTGATGCTGCCTTTGTGCACAAACCTGTCTGTTTGTTCATCCCCACTGTCCTGTCCCTTAACAGGTCTGGAGACTGTTACTCTCCCCTCCTTCCAGTCCCTCCTCGAGAATTCTTTCTTCCTTGATGTCTGTGTGACACTAAACAACTGTCAGAGGATAGACTTGGGCTGCTGAACAGCACCAATGTATATTCATGTGAAAAGACATAAAAAAAAAAGTTAACGTAGCATAACACGTGAACGATAAAATACATCCCATTCCTTCCATATACTGAAATTCTTTAGAAAAATACAGAGCAAGAACTGACAAGACCTATGTATCCCTAACTATTTTATCTTCCTCCCTTTCCTTCTGTCTCACTAGTTTTATTATCTTTTTAGCTCATCTGAATAGAAATTTTACAGGTTGTTTTGTACCACACATACATAAGATGACTCTGGAGCTCACTGGGACCTCTACATTTCCTCAAATTCAAAGCTCCTGAAACCAGATACAGAAATATGAACTCATTAGTATCCTAATGCAAACAATAATATTAAACTCTCTATTGGCAAAACTTTGCAAAGACATCACAATAACCTTTGATATGTCCTCCAGCTGGAGTATTTTTAAAGCTTCTTATTGAAATAATTCTGTTAAAGTGCTTTTCAAAGTAGTGCTCAGCAGGCAGGTGGTATTGTGCAATATGTGTAGTACAAGCTCACACTACAAATGATTTGTCACTCAATAACTGAAGGAAAGGATCTTAGCAAGGCTAATAAAATCTACTGAGTGAGTCTGCCTAAGAAATGTGTGTATTTGTTAGTATGTTGTCTATACATAATTAGCAGCACTATACAAAACATTATCTCATTAGTTGGATTGGAACATGCCTTTTTTTTGTGAGAAGATACTTCTATTCCATAAATCAATATATAGACCATATTAGGTCTTGGACTATGCTCTTTATTTTCTCATTTATTTGTCTATACATGACTACCTACTCCACGGTTTTCATACAATACTCGGTGGTTTGAAATTCTGCCAAACATTCCTTAAAAAAAATACTTTAAGAAAGGTGGAAAATAAACACTCTTTGGAGCAAAACTAAAAAAAAGAAAAAAAAAAAGAAAAATTTAAGGTATTGAAGTGGAGTCCATAGACTCCACTTGTCGGAGGACACAGCTGCCACAGAACAGTTGTAGGGAGCAACAGCATTTATTGAAGCTGGTAAATAGCTAAAGCCAGGCTATATAGAGCAACGATGATATAACTTCTCTTCCCATTTGTGTAGTATCTGATATGATTCAAACAACAAAGTCTTTCAATGTCATTTTCCACTGATACCCTGAAAATCCTCTCGTATCAAAAGTCACTGTTTATATATTGTTATATATCCATTTAGTAATACAGCAGGTCTACTTACCTATGCTGCCTTTGTCTACAGCGATGTTTAGAAAAAATGCCCTTTTCCTTGTGTTCCCCACAGTTCATCTTTCAGCCAAATCCTACCCTTGAATAACCACAACAGTCAGCAGCAATGGGAGGAATGGGCAGAGATCCGACAGCAGAATTTCACCCTCTTACATTGTTGTAAAAAATGCACATAAAGCATCAGGGACAGGGGTGGGAGAGGGAGGACAAAGTATGTTTAAGGGAGTTAAACTGAATTGCTTGGATGCTGGAATAGGAGCTTGGAGAAAACGTGCACCTGCCACATATCATGTTATCCATTTCACTAAAATGATATTAAAAATCTGGCAATGCTGATATTCCCAGAATTAAAATAATAAATAAAAATAAATTCCAGCTAAATTAATTATTCTCCCACTACAATCTTTATATAATGTGCTATTTACAGTGAAATACAAAAAGTATTTCGTTCATACAATTACTACAAAGACTACATGTGATGCAGAACAGCTTTTACACTAGGCAAGGGTATGGAACCTGTAGTAAAAAATAACAGTGACTCTCCCCCCACTTACCAGTGCAACAGGTGTTCAATGCAAAACAAACTGTGATCACTCCCTTTGATTTCAATGCATTTTTTTCCAGCAAGCTCGGAACAGAGTATTTTGTCACAGTCATTTTTCTAAGCCCTCACCAGCAGCCACAACAGTTTAGGTGAAGGAAAAGCAGTGAGCTGGCTGCAAAGTGGGAATGCAGAGGAACTGGCAAGTGTAAAAAAAGTGGAGAAGCTACAAAAATTTATTTTCCAACAACATAACTCTCCACAAGCTGTGTAAACTTTTCTTACTAAAACAAATACTCTAAAACACAAAGATTTTACATTTCCAGTGAAACACTCACAGTAACATTTGCCTGTTTTTACTCTCCTGAAGTCTCAACAAAGAGCCAGCAGATTTATGCTTTCTCAATTACCTGGGTCAGTAAACTCCCTCATATTCCCTGACCACAATTTGGATTTTTAAATTAATAGACAGAATGAAGAAACAGACTTTTTTGGCTTCTGAGTAACCTTTGTTTTCTTCAGTAGATTCTCACACTTCGCTGCCTAACATGCACATGCACACGTACGTCCATCCACCACCCACCCACTCACATACACACCTCTGTCTTATGTGCTCTATTATTCTGACAACAGAACAAAAATTAAGCTGTGTCCATTGCAATTTTGTGACCTGTACAGAGAAGAACAATTTGTAGTGGTAAGTTCGTTATCTTTATGATAAATTTAAACTGCAAAATCGGGTTTGCAAGGACAGCATAAGGTATAAGAGTTAGACCCTTTATCTCAAGTACTCATTCGTATTTACAATAAGTATAAGCTTTCTGCTACAGAAGAAAAAGTATTTAGGTTGAACACTGTTACAGATTTCCTAAATGAGGCTAGTTCCAGTTGCCAGTAATTCAAAAGCAAATCTGCTGACTTGGCATTAGGACTCTCAAACAGTGTGATCAAACTTATATAGTAAGAAGGTGTCTGCAGAAATAACATTTATAAACTGTATATACAGTACACAGTACTAGTACATAGAAAATAGATTTTGACTTTATGGATCCCCTGTGTGTAAGGCAAGACTGAATTCAGTCTTTAAATGGAGTCCACCAGAGGTACAAGCAACAGATAGCGGCTTTTAAATCAATATGCAAATCAAGTGCATACAAATTAAAAATCAGAGCAGACAAAAAGTTTTAGATTTTTTATGTGCTGATTCTGGCTTGCTGAATACATGGGAAGTTATTAAACATCAAATGTAACTTTTTTTAAAAAACACTAACAACACCTTGATGGCAACAGATATTGTTCAAGTGGCAGTTACCAAAAAACAGCTTGAAAAATGGCATAGTACAACATCAGGAACTCTGCAGTTGTACTATGCTAATTCATATAGCACTAACCAAAAAAATAAGTATATGAATATTCTATTTCATGCTATTGCTATGCAAGCAACAGCAATACAAATCAGCATACAGAAGGATACCATATGTTCTGCAATGAAGAACCCAAAGATATTTTCAAAGGGCATTGTTACAAGACTTCAAAGAAACACAAGACTGCCGGAGGCAAAAGTTACTGACGGATGTAAACATCCCTGTTCCATTCTCCTGCGTCGTTACGTTTTTTTGATATCACTTCCCCATCTTTGTCACAATATTGGTCCCTTGATTTATGACGACTACGCTGTTTGTTGCATTCGTTGTGGTCCTGCTCGCGGTCCCTCTCCTTAGAGCGATGCCTTGATTCTCTATGTCTGTGATCACTGCTCCCGTGGGACTCGTCTCTATGATTGTGATCTCTGTGAGAATCGTAGTGGTCACCGTGCTCATGTGAGTAGTCCTCCTTTGGCTCAACGTAAGCCGAATCTCTGCTGTCTTGTGTTTCTGAGTCAAAAGTTTCTTGCCTAGAAAGGCCTCTAACACCACTGCGATGGTTGTGGTGTTGGCTTGAGGAAGAGCGATGCTGGGATTTCTTGATGGGTTCAACCCGTGCTTCCTCTTCAATTTGTGAACTGCCGCGTTCAGGGACTGAATGGTCATTCCTCTGGTCTCCTTGAGATCCCTGCTATCACAACCAGCAGTAAGTTCACATACATGCAGTACACATTTAAAAATTTTCCCCAGTATCAAATTCAACTAGAAAGTATCATGAAACCAATACAATTTAAAAACACGACAATCCATTTAAAAGCTAAACTAGGAAAAAAAATAAAAATTAAACTTTTACTGAAAATTCAGTATTATAATACAAACAATTCCTTTCACCTTAATCAGCATAGAGGGTGGCACTTGGGTTATTCTGTGACACTTTCTAATCTCCTGTGATGTTTCTGACAGTTAGCAATAATTGTCTACCACACTCCAAACAAAAAGGGAGCATGCAGAAGCAGGACAAACTGCAGAAAAATTAAAAAGGACGTATCATGCTGGGAGAGGGCAGGTATTAGTTGAGAGTTTAGAGATGACTGCTTGGAAACAGCCACTATGGAAAGCAATTTTAGAGGGCTGAGGAGGTAGATTCCAGCAGAGATTCAAAGTACAAAACCTCGGCTATTTTAGAGAAGCTTTTTTTTTTTTAAAGGAAAAAAAAAATGCAATTGAAGCTGGTATGAATAAAGTTTGTATTATGATACTAATATTATCACTGACCTTCTGTTTTTCTCAGCAATAATTTGATTTCTTCATGGTAATGAAAAATTAAACTTTGACCTCATAATTTTAAGAGCTCAAGAATACAGACCATTGCCAAGGAAAGCAGGAGGAGAGCAATACTGTCACCTAAAGAATTTCCCAGCACACCACTACTACAAAAAGACTGAAATAAAAATTACCAGGTAATATCAAACCTACTCTTCACCAGCATAATGATTTGAATTCACTGCAAAATGAACAAGTGGCATTATTTATCTCATTTGGGGGTTTCATTACATTAACCTGCTTTTGTTCCCAAACCACAGCCAAAGATTTTTCAAGCTAATTGCAAATTTTTATGTAATAGTTTATGGTGAAATTGAATTCTCCTTGTCACATGAGGTGTAGAATGTCAAGGTAAAATAATATCTACTGGCACAAAATTAAAGTAGGTTTTAATGGAGTTATACAGTCATTTGTTTGTGAAACTGCTCTGAATTTACCCAAGGTAGTCTAAGGTTTGCCCCCCTATGTTCAGAGTTGTCTAAAAATACTGATTGCCTCGAGGGCAGCTCATGAACGCATCTCCTTTCTGTCTTTGTATGTTGCAGAAAAGAGCTCAGGGAAGGAGGAAATTTTCTCCTTCAGCCACAGATCCTGCCAGGTGGTTCTCCTAGCAACCCAAAAAGTAAAATAACAGGAAACTGGATGGGAACAAATTTGCATTTTATCAGAAACTTATAAAAAGCAACATATTTCAAATCAGCAATTTGATAAATATGACAAGTTTTCATTTTCTAGGACAACATTTTGTACTGTAAACTTCACAGTGACTACCTGGATTGCTCCATGTGTTCCTAAATTTGAAACAAATTATATAGATGACAACAAGGTAACGGAATCAGCAGTCAAATTTCTTTTTTGTTCTTTTTTTTTTCTTTTACGGTTCTCAAGATGATTCTCATTTGCCAGAAAAGGAATATAAATATTGTAAACATGAATAGATGTGTTCAAGGTGAACAGAAGTGACTCAATGGAGCAGAATTACAAATGGAATCAAATGAAAAGCTAAAAAGTCTAAAGCAATGCCTGCTTTGGATGTGTAAACACATTTTTATTAGTTCACAACCTTGACTGGTTTTAAGGCATATAAACTGGGTACACACGTGAAACCCTTTAATTCTCACATGGTCAAATGCCCAATATGTATGTACCTACATATATATAATCATGACTAATAAAATCTGTCATTGCCATGCTTTGAGAACAAATGCAAAATTTGAATCTGCTTTGAACAATGCTACTTTTACAAACTCAGATGCATCTTCTCTGCTATAATGAGTACGTGTGAAGGAGCACAATCAATAAATTTAGAACCAATACCTGGAATTTCAGAATAGTGTTAGGGATATTAGGATTTATGTGCAAATTCAGGGACGGTAACTTTCCCTAAATATTACAGGGACACTGAGCAGGTCATGTTTGAATCTTGATTAGGGTCTGGCTTGTGGTTCATAACCAAATTAGGGCTCTCATTTGGATTAGATTCCGCAGTGCAGGAATTTTATGACCCAATCTCATAAGGTTTTTTGCCTAAAACGGAGAAAGTTTCATATAAGCCCATTTCATTATTCAGGTTGCAATTTCAAGGAAGTAGGGGTCCTTGGAAAGACGTTTAAGCAGTGTTGAAAGAGGAGAGAGAGAAGTCTATGTCCACACAGTCAGTTTGGTTTGCTCCCTGTTTCCATCCAGTGGTCCCTAATTGCCTGCACTGCACTGCACGTGTGTGAGGTTGCTCCAGTATTCCCTTTGGAATTAGCCAACTATTTCACTACAAGAGGAAACCTAAGAATAGTTGTCAGGGCAGTTTGTTCCAAAGATCTCCATCAGATAGACAGGAGGTGTATGCTCTCCACCAACTTCATTTTAAACAGTCCCAAGATGCCTCACACCTTCAAGCACCCTGTGCTGTGTACTGCACACACAGTCAGGATCATTGCTATAAAAATACCACTCTGGCAGCTAGCAACACAAATCTCTCATTACAACATAGTCCTGGGACTGAAAAACTGCAAAAAACAATTACATCTCATGGCAAAGGGGTGCTGCATTGGACCCAGGGGAGAATGACTCAAATACTTTGCAGTGCAGACATGTCCTCTCCAGGCCAAATGGCTGGTGACATGGTTTTTCTCTGCAGAACAGTCCACAAAAATGGCGCATAGACTAAATTCTCCAAATAGAGGGTCTTAACACTATTGAAAGAATGGGTTCAGCCCCTGTGATTAGCAAATAAACCCATTCTATTCCAAGACTGTGACAGGCTCAGGTTTGAGATGTCAGCTGAAAATGTATCATAGGAAAATTAAACAAAAGGAACGTGAAAGTTGTATGTTCCATAAGGGACCTCTGTTGCTTCACACTCTTGGGTTAGTAGACCTACAAACAAATACATTCTAATTTTTAGTCTTTAAAATAAAAATCTATTCATTCGTAAGGAAATAGCACAACATTCAGAAAAGTGTTACTAAAACTCTGTATAGTTCCTCCAGAGAATGTGGTTAATAAAATGAGTAAAAGTGAACTATAAATCCACACCCAAAGGTATAAAAAAAACTTGAGCAAAGTAATAAACACATCTACAAAACAAAGAAAGTTTATCTAGCAAGTCTGCACACAACAATACTGAATTTCATACTCAGAAATTCTTCCAGCTCACAATTTTTTCAGGGTGTTTCAGCTCTGAGGACAGAAAAAAAGGCAGAAATGAGCTACAGCTTACAGTCTCTTTTCCTGAAACTGCTTTTGAAAGCAAGAGAAGGAGATACCTTGCAAGGTGGCTGTAGCAATTTTTCTTGTTAAAGAACAAACCTGTCAAGTCTGTGGTCCTCTAATGGGAAATAAATTCTTTGACACAAAAAATTGTTTTGCAAGACAATAAAAACAAAAAATCAATTTTTTGTCATTTTAATTTTGTTTTTTTTCTTTTATTTTTCTATAAGGAGGCATTTTTGTTAGCCGAAGTTATGAATTCTAACTGACATATGTATGTAACTTATGGGCATATATGGAACTTAGGTGGAAATTTAGATGTAGTAAGTAATTATTTGAGCTGGGACAGATGTACTTTAACCCCCACTGGGATGATCTCAGCCTCAAGGCATCGCTCACTATTTAAAATTAAGTAGCATCTTTAAAGACCTAATTTCCTGCTATGCAACACATTTACAAAGAAGAGGATCTCCTTATGCTGAAAACCTTAATACAATTATACAAAGCAAAAGCTGAAGGAGAAAAGAGAGGACGAAATATGCCCAAAGTCAACAAGCAGGTCAGTGTGGAGGTGGGAATAAAGCTTAATTTTCCCAGCTTGCTAGACAGAACCCTTGCTGTTCAGAACATGCTGCCTCTTAAGGTCTTTCTGCACAATGTGCAGCAGGTTTTATGTAAGAGTTTGGCTTGAAAGAAGTATGTCCTTTTCACAGCAATAGCCAATGAATAAAAGAACAAAGGGAACACTGGAAGGGCCCCTTTGACCTTAAGACTTCACTAATACAGTCATTCTCAGCCTCTACAACTCTATTGCCTGTGGGGAGATAGTAACAGATTCCGTCCAACATTTGTGGATCTGCTCTGTACATAACCTAATTTGTCATGCAAGGCCTCTGGGGCTGGGATTTGCCTGTTAGTGGTAGTGGGTCCATCAGTCAGAGAGTTACCAGAGCCTGCAACGTGCATAGTATTAGCCCAGTTTTACTCCTCTGATTGGATTACATGTGGCCAGCTACAAAAATGCTCGTGGCTGATACAGTGGTGTCCTAGACACTGTAAAATCTTAAGTATTCTACTTCACATCACCATATGTTTTCAGTCAGGCTGGCTTAGTCCTTGGAATCAAAACCAACACCCGAGTCAATATGCAAACACATGCTACTCTGAATACAATAGCAATAATAATAACGTGCCTCTATTTGCCTTTTATACTGAAAATGGGTGAATGTCTACTGAAAAAGCTCTTTCTCTATCAACAACAGTAAGACATATTCAGCATATTCTACTATCAGACTACGAATGTGCTTTGGAAGAGAAAGAAGTTGATAGCAAAAAAAAAAAAAAAAAAAAAAAAAATGGCATAAAAACTGTACCTGTAAATTAATATTTGGACCTGGGCTAATAGGAAGAGTGGCTGTTGCAAGTGTGCGAGTGAGAAGCTGATTAGGAGGATTGCTGCTAGGTGGATGTGTGGCCTTCCAGTAGGCTTCCAGATAGTCAGCAAGGTGCTCACAAGCATCTTCAAGCTGGTTCTCATCAAGAATTACATCGAACATTTCCTGATAAAGGAAAGGTTTTAGTGAGAATAACCACCAGCTAAAGGGAGATCAGCTAGAGACAATGATGGCCACACTTTCCATTCATCAAAAATGAACCACATTTCTAATGCTTGTGTTAAGATATTTCACTTTTTTTTTTTTTTAAATGGAATTGATACAAAAGGCAGCAATCATAACTAGCACTAACTTGAACAAATCTTAAAACTCAGATGTCCAGAAAGAAAGGCTAAATATTGAAGTTTTTAGCTATTGGAACAAAATAGAATGGCAAGAAAAGGGATTCACTCCCTATATCTAGAATAACTAAGAGAAAACTAAGACAAACTAAGGCCAGTAACTAATAACATTTATAAACACAAGGAGTACAGATCATCTAGTTTCCAAGTGTTGCACAAATATTAGCTAAGACATTAGTCATACAGTCTAACTTTAGACATCTGAAGTTAGGAGGCAAGTTTCCTCCATTCCTTTCCTGGTCAGGGAGAGAAAAGTACTCCTGAAGGCATCTTTGAGAGCCTACAGTGGTCTCTAGCATGCTCCATTGACTTCTTGAAGAACTGAGAAGACTAGTCTCAGCTGAGATGTTTGAACTTAAATGTTGAAAACATTCCCCTCACTCAGTTCCGTAATTATGGCAAGTTCCCATATCTGCAACTGAACTGAACCTTAATCTTCTGGTCTCTTACCCATACTCTTGACAGTTAAGTATGCAGGTAATAAGGCTTGCCATGTTTAAAACACAGCTGGGGTCTCATCATCTGCATGTTATAGGTGGAAATTGAGATAATTTTCTTCAGTGCACATCAAGAGAAGAAATGCAGAGCTCTTAGCTATGCAGCTGTGGTGACATATGCCCCAGGGGAGCTACCCAAACCAGCAGCCTTATCATAAACTGGCAGAGATAAAGCACATCACTAAGAGGGTTCATTTTTAGACCAATAACCCCAAAAGAATTATCAAGTAAAACAAGTGCTCTGTTTGTTAAAGCAATGAATGTTTCAGCACACATCATAATAATTGCTTGTGATTAGGACTGGTTTTTCCCTGCACACTTGTGCAGAGCCCAGAGACCTCAGGCTTTCTGTAAAAAAGCAATGGTGAAACATGGCCAGAAGAGGGCAAACAATCCCAGAAACACGTCATTAACCTCGTGCTTGAAAAGAAAGGCACCTTTCAAAGAGAAGACATAAATTAACAGTAACTCACGGGCGGACACTGTGCGAGTTTATCAGCTGCCACCATCTGAACATTAAGGTGTTTGGCCTGAGATTTCCCTCTAGATTTTATTAACCTCTGTAAAACCTGTGAAAAATAAGACATTAATCAAAGTGACTGGGTTCAGACTTGATGTACATATATAACCACTTAAAATGTCAACATTTTTAACTGTCCACTGAGCAGATCAAATTCTTCATTTGCTGGCTTCAGGAGCATTTCCCATGCTGTTTACATTCAGAACAAGCTAATTTTAATTTATTTCCCAACATCTCCCTTCCTGTTATGAGCACTAAAAAGTTCCCCTCTTATTTTCCTCTGCTGCTTCTGGTTTTGTTTGTTTCTAAGTTGAAATTCTTTAATTGCTCTATTTAGTTCTCTTCCCATAAACACTCTTTTCTTTCAAATGTCTCTTCACAAGGTCCATGCAGGTTTTTTCACAGAATGAAAGAGTACATTATCAGGAGATGTTAAAGCTTATCAATCAGTATGATATTCATTATGTGAAAATTTTTCTTTCATTCCTGTATTATATATATTTAACAAACTGTTAGTATTACTTACGTGACTGATGCTAAAAGTACAATCCCAATTTTAAAAGCCATTAGAGCTAAAGCATCTTTTCCAAAATGGGTTTTGGTAACACTAGAGCTAAGATACTTTTTTGATTGATAATATTTCACCATCCAAAGGGAAGCAATAACAATGCAGAGTTCTGAACTTTAATGAGGATATGTGATTATCTGCATTTAAGAAAAAAAAAAAAAAAAGAGAAAAAAAAAAGACTGAAACAGCATGAGTATCAGTAAAATATTTACCTTAGGAGAAGAAATCTTTACGTATACTATAATGGGAGCCAGAGAGGTTTTGCTTAGTTGAGCTGGGTGGTTAATGGTATCAGCATCAAGCACTACCAACTGCAGTGTCCTTGCTAATTCAAAAATCCGTTCAATTTCACTTTGAACTTCAGCTGCAGGTAAGTAGAAAATTAGAGTTATGAAAATATTAAAAGGTAGTTAGTTTTAAGAAATGTAAAAATGTAGTAGACTGGTGTGTTGCTCCTCCTCAGATTGGCAGGAGTTGTTAGCCGTGCATGTCTCTGGCACGCTAGGGAAATGAATGCAACGTTAACGAGAGCAGTTTGCCCCCGGTTTGTTGCCCTTGCAGGCAGCACTGCCTGCCTCTCTCACCTCCACCACTTCCTGCAATCCCAGCCTGCAGAGACACTGTTAACACTTTCTTATAAGACCCTAGTCCATTTATGTAAGAAAAAGAGGTAGGAATGCCTGCTGCATCACATGGTAATCTTACTATGCCATTAATTTCATACATGTAAATAATTTCAGCTCAGACTTTAATCCCATGTAGTAATCAATTTGCTTAAACTGGAGTGCCCAAGATAGGCATTAAGATGTACTGAGGAGTCTATCCTAGCAGAAGCTCCTGTTTTTCCATTTACTCCAATTTATGAAAACTCCGGAAAACAAGAGTTTCCTTCATATACTGGCCTCAGTATGGTACCATGTTAAAGAGTCAATTACTATGTGTAAAACACTTTTTTAAAAAAGTAACTCAATAACCCAAATAATGTTATGGTATCCTCCTCACAACCCCAGGAGTTCTGGGAAGTTGCTTTTCACAGCAAAAATCATCTTGTCCTCTGACAACACCCAGCTCCTCAGTACCCTGCCTGATGGCAGTAGTTTCCAAGGCAAACTTCTCCAAGACAGGTGGACTGCATCTGCTTTCACAACTGATGTAGAAACTGTCTTCATTCCCAAATTAAACAAAAGTAAATCTTATAACAGCAAAATCATCCTTGAAATGGAATCACATTTTTCTGCTTGTATCTTGCTATTGGCTGACTTCACAGGGAAATTACAGAAGTTGGGTGATTTGTGCAAGTCTATAAAAACAGTTATACAGCCAGACAAGATCATAATTCACATAGGTTTCCCTCTAAAGGTTGTGCACACTCCATGAACCAAAACCAGATTAGATACCTAGCCAATTCAAAGCAAATATTAGAAGATAACCAACAGAAACTTAAAACGCCAACAAGAGGTACCAAAAACTTATTTATTTACTATCAGCATTTTACCTATTATGCTGGCAGAAGCATCACATTTGCTTGAAGATGAAGACACAGCCTACCTGATCTGGCCAGAGAGAGTTTTCTATAGTGAATGGTCTCTTTCAAGAAGTGTGAAGAGATTTATTTTTGTTATCTTAGAATAGCAACAGAATAAATTATGTACCATGATAAGGTTGCAAAATTTCTAAGAGAGACCAAAGCATCCCAGATAGTCTCCACTTAGCTCAGAGTCTTTTGGTTCAAAATCAATAGGTGACTACTACTACAGTCATTTTATAAATGAAGTAATATCTTAAATGGACATCAGAAAATCTATATATTATGTTCTCTATTGGAGAAGGTTGACACTCCTTCAGATCTATTCGAGATCACCTTTATCTATTTGTAGTTACCTCAAATTTTGGCTGAGTACATGCCAATCAGTCTTTTACAGCAGAGAACATTGCAAGATGTGCACCGCATGCTGGTAGGGAGAGTGTCAGCGTGTGCTTCCCTGTTGATAAAAGCACTGTGGCCCAGCTGCTGTCTGAATTAGGACCACATTTTTGAAGACAGAACTTCTGATGGTCCTTGGCACATTCATGATTACATTTTCTGCAACTTCGTTGCATAGAGATATTGTTGGAATGACTGCATGCCATTGTCTCAGTGATTTAGTAGAAGACAGTCAATAGTCTATCCTTAATTTAAGTCCAAATGACAACTAGAATAAACATATCAGAGATAATTTGTCATACTGTTCTGATGATGAGTTTGGATTGCTTTCCTGCAATTTCAAACCAGGCTCAACACTTCAGTCAGTGTAACAATATAATTAATGTATCATTTTAAGACAACTGCAGACTGCTATAAACCCTTAAGACAATTTATAACCAGTAAAATCTGTCTTTTTGCTAGTGTATCATAATTTTGTCTGGGGAAGTATTATTTGCTACACTGCTGGAAGCACTTTTTTGCCAGTATAGAATACATCTCTGTGAACTAGATTTCCTGCTGTACTTTTTGAAACAACTCTTTGCCAGGGCAGAGTATGCCTCAGGGTATCTTCTATTGTGAAACATACCCCAGGCAATAATTGCAGGTAACTATGGTCCTATGAACCCACAGTTTCCACCTGAGTCTGAAGACAGAGAGATATATTTTCCTTCAATTAAAAAGTATTTCAGAATTTATGATTCTTAATTTGAGTATAGGAGAAAAGTTCAAGGAACTACACTGCATGGTTGATGGACTAGTATGTTGTGCCTCTATCTCTGCAGTCAAGAATGGATGGAAAAAATGCCACAGAGATTGCCAAAGAGGTCTTGACCTCCTGTCCCTTAAACTACTTCTTCAGCTTCTGGAAAAGCCTGCATTTTGCTTGAAATCTTCTTTGTATTCTAACTTTTCACTACACATAAGATTGTTGCAATTAATTAATCCTAGTTTCTCTTTTTAGATGACAAAGGCTTCATTTTATCTACTGTTGCAGCTTTGGTTTTCCTCTTTCTTTAGCAATATCTCTCAAAAACCAAATTCTATACCTGTAAAGATTCCTTCCCAACAAGACACAACACAAATTTTCTCTCAGACTTTTGACCAAAGTAAGTAAAGAACCCTAAAAGTCATGTGGGGACCATAACACAAATGTCACTGGTAGTTAAAATAGGGAGCTGAGAACAGTGACAGTGTGGTATCTCCAAAGCAGCACAATACCAATCTTCCCACCTCCATTAATATAATCTATTTATAATACTGTCTCTTCTGATGTCCTGGAGAGGCATAACAGTGAGGCTGTAAGAGTTAACTTTAATAAATTATATTTGCCAATCATAATGAGAGGCATAAATATAACTAGATGTACTGTGACAATCATCATGAAATGCTGGCAGCTACAACACTCAAACCCAGAAATAAGCTATGAAATTTTAAAGTCACCCTCACAATCTATTTGATATGGCCTCCTTGGTAATCAGAAAGGGAACATATTTTAAATGACAGGAGCACTCAACTACTTACTTCATATAACAGGGTGTCAACACCAAGAAACAAGGAGTACACATCTCCTAGCCAACTTTAAATATTGCACATTTAAACTTACTCCCATATATTGATTGCAAATATCTCTACTGTACCCTGAAATGAATAGAAATTCAGTGCAATGATAGCACAAGTAAATGGCTTCTCCCATTTTGGGGGCAGACAAATTTTCTTTACACTGGTTGGACCTTAAAAGTGAATTTCAAGCAAAAATCTTTAACAGTTCATTACAATAATCTCATCTAAAGTGAAGGCAAAGACACAGCAACACTGCATTGCATCTAAGTCAATTCAGTAATAACAAGATGAACTGCAGTGGAATTTAGAGTCAAATATACAATGCCATGGTAATAGAACCTTCTCTACACAGTTGGAGAAACACAGTCCTCCTTCAAACCTGGGCAGAAAGAATCCATAGCAGCCAGGAGTCACTGGGACACCCAGCTTGACAGAGCAGTGGCTACATCAGCTCTATGCTTCAGAAAGACCCTGACGAGATGGCAGTTTTCTGATGGGGATTTGATGCAAAATGGCCACACTTCTGGCCTGCAAAGGCCAAATTAGAAACCACAAAATATTGCTTGTACGCAGCAAAGAGGTTTGATCTTCAGCAG
>NW_010338670.1:26113-30683 GCF_000700745.2 Antrostomus carolinensis
TCAACATCCTATTCAATTTGACCTTGTCTACTTGTCTTTGGTATCAGTGGCACCATTTTGTTCATAGAAAAGATTTGTAAGCTACTGCATGGACTGCAACAGCCATAGAAACAAAGCATTCTATCTTTCTAAACAGAGTTCCTGATATTAGAAGTACAGCATGAATAGAACATACCTATGCCAATAAATGTCCTATAAAAATAATTAGCAACACCTTGCACAAATAGCTTTCAAATAATTTTATAAATTAAGGGGAACAGACATCAGTAGCCATGATTTTTCTTATGCTAATTCCTTTATACAAGCATACTTACTTCAAAATAATTAATCACTAAATTCCACAAACATAATTAAAGAAATTAGATGTTTGAGGCAGCCTCAGGAAATCCAAAACAAAGGCAAAAGAAACAAGTGTGCTATATATCCCCAGTGCCTTAAAAACAAATAGAAAGTATTGCACCAAAATAACAGCTGAGAAATGGACAAAGGTCCTATCTGAAATCCAAGTAAATTAAAAAAGAAAAACAAAAAGGAAGTGATGACTACTGAGTTTGCCCACACAGCTCTTGCTTAAGAAGTAATCGTAAGCTTGACTGACAGAATTCAAATTTTAAATTTTAATTTCTGAGCATGTGTGTGTATACACATGCTCATATTATGGGTAAAATCCCAAAGCATCTACATTAGGTTTTGCATTAACCAGAATGAAGGTACATGGCCACAGCAAGTTATCCCAGACTACATTTTGTACATTGCTGTACAATAACTGGAGAGGCCAAGATGCTACTAAGGGTGATCCAGAAAGCTACATGGTGTGCGAGCAGTCCAGAACAAGCCAGTAAGAAACCCCACATGTATGTAAGTGCTAGGCGTCTTTCTTCTCATCTTACACTTCCCTGCTCTCAAGCATCAAGGTTGCTCTGGGTAGGCCGGGAGCTAGTAGCAAGGTCATGCTGGACAGGGGACAGGTAGCTCCATCCCTTCCCCAGCCAGGGAGGTTCAGCCCTGTAGTCTTCAGGTAGATCTTCCACCCCACACTGGTGGTGATGCCGGGGAGCAAAAGCCTCTGTGCCTTCCCTCCAGTATACCCAGCTAAGAAGTAATAAGTCTTGGAGGGGAACATAAGCAAGTAAGAGGGAATAAATGCTCTAGCTTAGTCCTCAGGCAACGGGCCAGAAGATACCTGGATTACAGGTGTTTTAATAAAATTTCTAACATAAATGTAGTTTTGTGACTACAGTTACATTTCCCTGGTCTCAACCAAATCCCTTAGCCACTAGCTTGTTACATAAAGAGGGGGAGCGTGGGAGTGGGGAGGATGACAATGTTTTCCAGGGAAAGTGGCTGCATGTGTTACTCACACCTAACAGATGGGGCTCCTGTGAGGGGTAAGGCAGAAAGGAGAGAAGCATGTCTGCTGCTCCGCCTGGCGCTCACATCTGGGTTCTGCTGATGGGGAGCTAGCTTGGGGGTGAGGTGCTGCAGAAAAACAGGGTTTTCCTTTTTCTGCCTGCTGAGGCTCATTTTAGACAGAATTCAGATGGTCTTGCCTGCACACACACATCCAAGTGGTATTTACAGATACAATATGATGTCTGGAAACCTCAACATAACCAAGATCTATTTATAATGGACTAAAATCTCCTGAAATGCAATACTGTAATTATGTGAAAATATTAAACAGATAGCATCATTTTAAAATACTAAATAGCACACAAAAATGTTTACTTCCTCCTCTGTTTCTCTGGGCTAGCAAAACAATAGCATTCATGGAATGATGCTTATGCCAGGTTTAAACTGGAAGTAGATTTTAATGGTCTATGAATGGAAAAACAGAATGGAGCACACGGAGCACAAACACGAGTGGATGAGCACTGTACAGGGGACAGCTGCACTGAGACGACTACACCAGGTAGCAGCACAGCCACTCCAGAAGGTGCCATGCAGCAGCACAGCACTGCTTCCATCATTAAGCTCCCCCACACTCCGTTAGCGAGTAACTGGGATAGTTAAGACTGGGCAAAGAAGCAGTCTTAACATTTATTTTGCCCAGGGGACCAAGCAAGTGTCTCTGCATAGTTCATAATAGATATCGTCACGTCAGGCTGGCACTAACTTGGGTATCTCTGCAGCATGCCTCATTACTTAGCACAGTCCTATAGGCTTTTACAGCTCTGGTCTATACACAGACACTAAGGAAGTGTTCTCTAGGTTGGTTGTTTTTATTCAGAACAAACGCAAATAAAAATGCTCAGACTTTCTCACAGATAGCATGTGTAACAATTCCATTGCTGGCTATTCAACCCCTCCTGCTGATGGTGTGCTACTTGCAAAATACTTGCGTATTCACTGAGTGGGAGAGACACTGACTCTATAGCCTGATGCTCAGAGTGGGATGGAAAACACGTGGATTCCAGTTCTTTCTCCAGGGAAAGTTTAATTACTATGCAAAGTGCGTAAGACTCAGCAGGACCAACTGACAACCATCATAAAGGTGGTCACAGTCCTCTGATGGCGATGGAAATTATGAGTTCATGCCTCTCTTAGCCAAGAACAGAAACACATTCTGGTTAAACAACCCAAACCCTTAGTCTTGGATAAAATGAGGACACAGACATCAACTTTTTATCAGTTCCATGAGCCTAGGAGAAAGAAAAAATACGGGATGAATACAGCCTACAGGAGTGAATAGTTTTAAGAGATGCAAACTGTATTCTTAAACAAACAGCTAACTTTCTAAAAACAGTTCATCCACCTATCCAGGAATCTTAGTCATTATATGGGTATCCATAACCTTAAAAATTATTCTAACACAGTGCTATATTGCTTTGACTCTACAACATGTTTTGTTTCAATACAGTTATCAATTATACATATCTCAGTGCAGTACCAAGAGAAAATATAGTGACATGTTGCTGACAGCTATCTCTAACTTACAGAAATGAATAATTTTTTTTTCCCTTGTATATCCTTTCAAAACACTCAGGAAATTTAATTAAAATAATTTGACAATATGTTATCAAAAACTATTTTTAAGTTAGAATATTGGGAAGTTAGTACCAAACTTCTAGTGCAGAACTACCTAGAGAATTCATTAGAGACTCTGACCTTAGATGTTAACAAAATCAAGGCTGTCCCAGCAGGATAAAAGGACATTTTGAGACATGTGAAACTGATAAATTAGAAAAGGTTCAGGATCTTCATGCTAGTCTTTCCCCACCTGTGTGTGAAAAGAAGTATAGCCACATCCTCCTGATAACCCAAAAGCTCTTGGCTGCTATATTACAGCATTCTGGTTCAAGACAGCTTCAGGTTTAGCAGATTACTTTACCATATCTGAAGATTTAATGCTTGCAAGCCAGAGTTCTGGACATTTGTCCCAGCTATCTTGAAGATAAATTATAAAGGGACAATCATGATTTTGTATATCACATTGAACACCTTTTTTCTTCTCTTTGAACTATATTAGATCCTTCAGACTATGAAATGGAAATACACTCTTGGTCAAATCCCAATTTTGCATTCCTGTTCCATGGCCTTTGTAAGTAGGGAAGGATTTTTATGAGGCTTAGCTAGCACTCTTTTAAGTCTATTTTTAATGTATAGTCAGGGAAGCATTTACTTGAAACCTATCACATACAGCAACTGCCATTAAATTACCAAACATGGAGAACACATAACACTATCATATATATACATATATCTATAATATGTGTGTGTGTATATATACATATATAAATAAATTGTAACCATAGTTTCAAGCATTCAACTGGCTTTTCTCACAGATATAAAGAAAATAAAAATAGAAGGAAGAAATTTGCAATGATAACCCACTCCTATTTCTTCAAGCATTTATGTTTCATTTTCAGAAAACAAAACTCTGACATGTCAACCTAATGATGTGAATGGGAGCTCTATACATTTTCTAGAGACAACTTTCAAAGGCAGGCACTCAATTGCACATGTAAATTGGGTGCACGTAATGCCTGACAGGTTATTGCATATGCACACAGAAAGAAAAAAAGCAGATTCACAGCTATTTGACTACAATCGATTTACCATACACACGATGACATATTTTACAGCAGCATTCACACGTCTGTGTTAGAATATGCAGATTAGGTGCACACACCTTAGAAATTTACAGTGGAAAAACCTAATCTTCAGTGTTTACTTGTCAATCTCAATTTTATTTTTAGAAGTACTTGAAAATAAATAAGGAAAACCAACACAATTTTCTAAAAGAAATACTTAGCAACACAGTACAGGATTGGCTTTAGTCTATCAGTGAGCCAGTTACAAGAAACACACTGTGGTTCTGTAAGGTACAACAAAGCACTGAACACAAAACAGCAGGAAAAGTAATTTGCAAGCTTGTATACATACCCAAAACATCTGGAAAGGGAGAGCATTAATGAAGCAAAGAATGGAAAAAGCCAAGACAATCAGGTTCATGTACAAAGCATACAGCATGAGGTAAGGTTATAACAAGTGTAACATACACAGAAATGACAAGAAAATGGTTTGAGTCCTTTTGACAAAAAAATGCAACAAAAGCACAAAGCTGGTT
>NW_010338670.1:30716-40136 GCF_000700745.2 Antrostomus carolinensis
ATTTAACTAAGACTGATTTTCAGATGAATGTGATTTAACTATGCACTATACCTTCTTGGAGAGAAAAGTATTTTCAAAATTACAGATTTCTTCTAAAGTTTTAAAGAAATTAATCAATTGCCCTTTCCTTAAATTTCATTGTAGCACTTCAGATATTAAACACAGAACATTATTGACAAGCAAACATTTCTCTTTATATACAAAACATGCTTTCCTATAGGAGGGGAGTAAGATCGTACTGTCCTAAATATTTACAAGACTGACACTATTTTTATAAAATTCTTGGATACATGAATTTTACACCAGAATATTCAGTGGTAGCATTGGTTTCCAATGAGTAAATCCTAAGTTTATTTTTAACTGATTCCTTTACAGAAGCAAACTTTTAGCTGATAGGTGTTTGTAGCATTAAGCCCTTTGAGACTTCCCTATAATCCTGTAAAGCCATTTCCTCATGGCAATTCCTACCCCTGATTATCACATTGTTTGTCTGTGCCTCCTTGAAGTTAATTCTGGGCTATCTATTAAATCAGTTCCAAATAATGGTGCTCACTCCACTGCTATGCACAGTTACGAACAATATGCACAATACTGCAAACCTATATTGGGTGATAAGGTTAAGAGCTGTTGTCAAGAAGAGGGGAATTGCTTTGGTATTAATATATCAAGCACATTATCTTTGTACTACATGTACTCTTTGATAGAACACTTATTCAAATAATACATAAAAATGAACAATACTTTTTAAAAAGTCTAAGAAACAGCCTTCTCTGCTGCAGTTACAACTACTGCTCACAAACATGAGCATAGCTGAGGGATAAATCAGTAGCTTGACTGTCTAGCTGCATGAGGTACCGCTACCCAAAGGTGGGTGAGTAAAGGAATAGCTTCCCATTGAACCTGGAAGGAGGGAGGGATGTAGATTAACATAGAGTAGTTCTGGGGAGCTGTATTTGCTATAACAAAAAGTCATTTTCAAATTATACCAGACATAGAAATAAACACCTGGGTCTTAGTCCATGCAGCACTGACTGTTCAAGGAGGGGAGAGAGAGAGACAGCAACTCATGTCCCCCATGTCCCAGAGCCGTGCAGCCAGGAGACTCAGAGCAAACCAAACCAAACCCCATTTTTTCATTAACAAGATCAAATTTTATTGCAATAAATACTATTTTAAAATATCTAGTCCAGAGCTAAGTCATTGTAGATAGTTGGGGGAAAAAAAAAAGGCACAAATTTAGTGCAATTCTGTCTTTCATTTTTCAGCAATTTGGAGAAAAGGCCGTATTATTCTTATTTTTTACAAGGGACAATGTAGGTAGAGAAAAAACTCACTTCCCAGGACCTCTCAGCAGATCTGCAGCAGATACTAGAAAAGAACTAATGTAACCTGAGTCCCGACTCAGTGATTTATCTATGACTGAAACTTGTATTAGAAGAGAATATTATTTGGCTGCAAAGCTAATACTAATAAATTCGGAAATGACAAGATAGCTTTCATAAATCAAAACTTTTTGTGGTCTGTATTATAAGATAGCATGCTCAGGAACAGATAATAAAGTTGTTTCTGTAGGGCTGTCTCAATCACTCCACAATTCAATACACTGTCAACTGATAAGCAGCTATTGAATCACTCACTTTCTCTTCATTGTCAAATATGTGTTTCATGTCTCATTTTGAGCACATAGTTCTAATCTTTCTCTGAAAACAGAATGAATACATTATTTGTGGGCTTTTTTATGGAACTCACTGTAGTGGTACTTAACTGATGCAATAAAATGATTTTACACTTTGAAACATCCTGGTCAGGTGAGAAGCTGGAATTACTTAGATTTTCCAGATAGGAAAATGAATTACAAAGAATAATCACAAATTATCACTAATTTTGGGGAGGTTAAGTTTCAGAAATGTAGTGCTTGATCCTTTGGAGTAATTACCACAGTAAAAATTACATTCAAACTAGAAAAATGGGGATTCTTCCAAAATGGAATGTAAACTTTAAGAGTCATTTAGAAGTCAGTACTAAGACTCAGGACATTCCTGATGCTGCTCTGTACTGTCAGTACATGGTATCAGTACTGATCTGAGAGAAGGGAAAAATTCTTTGAGCTAGGCTGGGAATGAGAAGAATAGCTCTGCAGTTAAATGTCTGCAGAGAAGAGAGCCTAAAATAAGAGGACTTCTGGGGAGTGAGGAGCCATAAGGCTCGGTATTTCACAAGGTACTCAACAGTAGCTCCAGTAGTCCATAAAATACTGTCTGGTTTCCATCTGAATTTTCCAAATCAGTGCATTACCATGCAACGCACTGATTTTGACACACATTATTGTTTGACAGGTTCAAAGCCTGAATCTCAGTTTCAGCCACGATACTCAGTACTTCTACAAATCATGCTTGAGGCATGCAGAAAACACTGGGAAAAAAATAGCCATCTTTATAAAGCCTGCAAATAACTAGTCCAATACTCTACAGGAACACGGTATCAGAAGCGGCAAAAGACACTATTGCATCGGGCTCTTCAGTTAATTCAGTAATAAAGTCTCCCTTTCTACCCCTCAGCACTGCACCTCGCCTCTGATGGGGTGAGCCAGGACTGCCGGCAACAGGGAAGGAGGCAGCGGAGAGGGGCCCGGCAGGAAGGGGAGCAAGGGGATGCCCCTTCCCTCTGTGCCTCCATCCTCTGTCGGCGCCGACCGTGGCTCCAGGCACAGGCAGTCACTGTGCTGCAGGCACTGTACTACCTTGGTGAGCTTTACAGTGTGCCATCTCTGGCACTGAACCCTCAGTGGTGCCAAGGGGCTACCTGTTGGCCCTGGGTGAGGTGTGCAGGCTTCTGGGATTCAGAAGAGAGGCTCATGGCATGTCATGCTGCCATGCTGTAGCTTACAGGCTATGTTGTAGGCAGCAGACCCCCCTCTCTCACTGAGGCTCTCTCTTTTTTCAACAGAGAATCAACGTTTGCTGAACCAACAGAGATAAACCAGTGCTCAGTACGCTCTAAGACTGAAATTCAGATCCCTGTTCCAAACCAGATATAGCAGAAGCTGACTCTGTGTGCCCTACATCCCAAGTGTGTGTTATAATTGCTTAGGTATGAGCTCCTTGGAGGGTAGAAGATGGGTGATGAAGGAGTTTCCTCTACAATTACTAACTCAATCATGGACCCAAGAAACCTTTCCTGTTAAAAATTATTTTAATGCCACAAAAAGTTTTGGCCAAATCACTATTTCTTATCCTGCTCCTCCTAGATTTAAACTGAAAATGCCCTGTTGTGCTTTCAGAGAACTTCACTTGCCTTCCTGAAGTTTCTTGTCTCATACATTGCACAATTTCCATAGCAAGCAAAACAGAAATTCATTGAGCCAATTCCAATTCCCCACCATTAGTTTGTACATTTTTTAAAAAAACTGAGGCAGAGGATTGGTGTTAAAGTAGTCTGCAATACATAACACATAAGAAGACTGAATCACAGCATACACGACCTAAAGGTACTAAGAAGTTGCACAGTTAACCTTCTTACTATTGCTTCCTAACCTTTATTTTGCACAATTTGAGTTCGTAAACCTAATAATATTCTTTTAATAGCATTTTTGATGACTTATAGCAAATTCATCACACAAATGGAAAATAAAAATTCCACTATATGGTGTGATATTGCCACTCAACCTCTGCTACTTGAGCCAACTAAGTACTCACAGCAGTGGTCTGTTGTCATCTTTGTGAGCCACTGCTAGAAAAGGTCATCTACTAGCAGGATACAATTATATTTTCTGATTCTGACCCTATTTCTACCTTGAGGTACACTGCAGGCAAGCAAGGGAAGAGGCTGTAACAATCCCTGTAATTTCTTTCTTTTGCCCTCGCACAAGGGTTTTCCCATTGCCACATAAAAGCAGTTCCCTATCTCAGATTTCTTCCCAACCACATTGTTTCCCTCCCCTGGCTTCCTTCCTGTCTGGTTTTTGTCCTCCCATGATTTACCCCATGTTTGGAGCATGGACCCTGGAGCTACTTCAACAGTGGGTACAACTATCCCAGCTCCTGTTCCATAACTCCAATCTTTTCCATAATGAATTTTCACTACTCACCTTTCTCCTTCAGCCCAACCACCTGCTGCCCCAGTTGAGTATCTCTAAAGTAAACAACTTTTTACTCCATAGGCCATGCTGCACAGCAAAGTAGGGATTGAAAGCTGAAAGATGAGCACCTTCCTGCTTCAGTTTGGTTTGGCTGCCCCAATCTAATCTGCTAGGGGCAGGTTCTGCTCAGCCTCATTGCTGGATATTGCCCAGGTCCAGGGAGAGCCAAGTCGTTAAGGAATTCAGATGCAAAGCTTGGCATGTGCTAACAGCAGCTTCTAATAATTTGTTGAAGTTTTCTCGTTATTTTAATAAAAAATGCCCAGAAACATGTAATTGAAATACTGTTCAATCCACTACCAAATTTCAAAACCCTGCTAGATTATTAGAAGGATGGGAGTATTACAGCTTCTGAAAGAAAGGGTTTTGAGACTATTTTAACCTAGGTAAAATTAATTTTTCCCCTAACTTCATTGTTAAAATGACCTACTTGCTCTAAATAATATTTCTCAAGGGAATTCAAACTGATTTTATAAATCGCTCAATATTTAGAACAATTAAAAGCAACTAAAAACCTGATATGTAGCAGGAAATCTTAGGTAATAATAAAAGGACTGTTCCAAAAACTAGAGAGACGCATCTATCCACATATTTACATATGTACATAATCACTGTCATCTTTTGGGTATCTCCAACTGAGGTTGTGTCAGAACTTCCATTTTAAATACCTCTACCAAAATACCTTGACCCAAAGGGAAGATCTTCTTAAGGGTAAAGTTACCATGAGATAAAGGGGTACATGATTGGGCTGCATTTAGTTTTTAAGAGACTTTTTTTCCCTGGATAAATTTTTGTGATAGCTCTTTTACATTTATGAAAATATTTTAGCATGAGGAAGAGATGATACGCTTTTCACTGCTGCATGTATTTATGCAGTATTGCACAAAATTGCACATGCTTTGATGTTCAGGTTGGGAAATTAATCACCATGATTCTGTTTGTTCCACAAGTGGGTGACCTCCATCTTTATTATCAATTTTCAGTTCTATTCAAAACAAGTTACACTTTATCTTTTCATTAGGTTATTAAATAAACTTTGGTAACAAGACTGAAGTTCACATAGGAGAATATTCTTGTGTGAAGAGATATTAATCATGTTGTTACAGTATGATGCATTTTGATATTTGAAAACACTTAAATTAAGACATACTTGGAAGCTATCAGACTATTTGCAAGGAAAGATTCACAGCCTCCACATAGCTCAAAGTAAGGGTTTGAAGTGGCAAATTTTCATGAAAGGAAAGTAAAACTTTTTAAGGCAGAGAAGCTCATTCTAAGAAGGACAGCTATATTAGGCAAATGTTAAATATGGAGTCAAAGTACAGGCGTACTCAGAATTTTTGTTATAAAATTGATAAAGAAGAACTCCTTTAGTAGGATGGATGAGACTCTCTTCCTGTTCCAAAAATTTTACAAGACTTCAAGATACAATGCTGTGTTCAGAGGAAACCAAGCTCTTTCAAAGGCTACTAAGAGAAATCTGCGGCCTTTTAAAGACAGAGACCTGGCTGGAGCATTCAACTGCGATCTAGGACATTACAGAATTGCCTGGATTGGAAAAGACAGTTAAGATCATTGAGTTCATTAGAGTTCAAGTTCCTCCTTTTCTGTATTTGAGTACGAACTTGAACTTGAGTGTCCCATATCTCAGTTGAGTGTCCTAACACAAGTACTTCGACTCCTGGTAGGATTCACCTTGGCTACCTCCAAGGAGTCCCTACACAGGGAACGAGCCAGCTGCAGAGGTGGAGTCTCAGATAGAATACATCTTGTGCTAGAGGAAAGGCTGAGGTCAGTCCACATGAGCTGAGACTCCAGAGTGACCACCTTTTCCTGTCTACTCTAAGGACAGTGTGGGATGGCAAGCTTCAGTGTAGCCACCTGTACTGTAGATGGTGACAATTAGTTACATCTTCCCAGCTAAGCTTGCTTTTCTTTCTGGCTAATAAATGTGTAATTACTTATACAACTGGACAAGCTTCCATACAAAAAGACATGTAAGATGACATATGCTATGAACTTAGCTATATAGTTTTTTAAAAACATCTCCCCTTTTTCATCTTTCATTTATTGTATGAACATCCACATTAGTTTAAACTGATATTACATTCAGAAAATGTGTCCATCAACAATATTTTTCATGTCTAATATCAGTAGCTATCACTACTAGTAAACTTATCACAGAAAATGCAAAATACAAATAATATCCATGTAATTTCAGGTATTCTGAAAACATGACTTCTATTTAACCAGCAGAATATCTCTTAAGATTTTATTTACCTTATGGAAGGCTACTTCTTCCCACTGAGGCAAACAGCAAAACATGAAAACTGAACGTAGGCAGGATAAACAAAAATCGGCACTGCATGAAGTTTATCTGGTAGTGAATTTAAAATGATTTCTAGCACCAGGATTTCTGAATTATGGGAATTATTATTTTCTTGCAGCAGAAAGAAGGCTATTTTTAGCTTATAGATATGAATTGAGAGTAGTACACTTTACAGCCACGTTGTAGATAGCACTATTATAAGTACTTACCTAAGCTTGATCTTGTGTTAGATCGCTCTATTATCGCATGCTTACTGGGGTTGTTTAATACTGAGCGTTTGGCAAGCGAGATGTCTGCTGTGACTCGTGTAATTGATATACTGCAAAAATAAAATACAGTAAAATAGAACAGAATGTTATTTATCTTGCAGGGATGTGGGGAGAAAAAAAGAGATCTGTTTAACACTAGAAGATGGCTAAGACTACAGGAAAACAAGTTATCCTCAGCAGAATAGTATGCTTTGCACAATTTGAACAGTGAAGAAACTTTATCTAACTAATACTGTTACAAGAACTATTGACAAGACATCGCCCTTTCTGCACAGTACTGAAATGCAGTATGACCACTGACTGCAAAGCTACATGTGTTTGGGGAGAGGAGAGGCAGGAGGAGGTCAGAGACATGCTGCAGAAGATGGGATTTCCCTAGGGGTTCCAGGCCTTATGTGGTTAGACTTTGCACCACTATCCTCAATACAAATTGGCTGGTTTCTCCTTTCCCTAATTTTGATTAATTTGTTGAAAGGTACTGAACAACAACCTGGCTTACTTTAACCATATGTGTAAGATGTACAGGGATATGTAGAGTTAACGGGTAAAGATAAGGCTTAGCAGGCAAACTAGTACAGCCAAATAACTGTAATTTTTATTGTACAGTTTAGTAGCATACATTTTTTTTAACAGACTGCAAGAGTTACCTATAATTTTCCAGAAAGATCCAGCAATATGCTGGCACCCAAAAATGTGGACTGCAGCACAGAGAAGCAAGCAAATGAAAACTCTGGGCTAAGTATCTGGCAGGCTCAGTTTTGTGTTTATGAGAAAAGATGAGCCAAAAAAGAGTGGTTACTTCCAGTTGTTTGCACTGACCTGCTACATAACCCTGTGCATATTCTTCTTCCTAAGAAAACAGTTAACTCAGTTTGTTTTGCTTTACAGGGTCAAAACACACCCTTTGGATAAATTCCCCTTCAAGCTCTCTGTGGGTTTAGGGGTCACGTTTTTCCACTTCTGAGAGTTAAATGAGACTGATGATATTCCCTTGTTCTTCCTTGTATGATTTTACTCAGAAGTTAAAATGAGGAAATGGATTTGCTAAGAACAGGGAGGGCTCCTCTCTAGCAAGCACAGTCAGATGCTGTTTATCTGAAATGTAACCAAATAGGTCATTTCCCAATGAGCTCAACATGTCCATATATTTATCTAAAACCCTATAAAATATAACAAAGACATAAGTTAATCCAGAAAAACAATTATTTGCACAATACTGATTAGTAACATCACTTTGGAAATTTAGGCATGATTTAACTTAAGCTAAAAACACAACCAAAGATTGTGATCTCTGGCACAGCTCCTCACAGACAATGCCATTAGTCCTAAAATGAAATCCAACATGTACTTTGAGCTACTCATTAGTTACCTTTATTTGCTAAATTATGAATACTACAGACTTTTACAGCTTTCTATTTTTTTTTTTTTTTCCTGGGAGTCTTCCTTCCTATATGCAATAGAAAATAATTTTTCCCTTTTTCAAATGCAATTACAGTATAGTGAACAAAGCTAGATTTATCAGTCTAAAACGCTATTTTTCATTTTAAGATCTTTTAATGTCTTTTTAAGGTCATATTAATGTCTTTTGAGATACGTAACACCAGGAAGAAAAAGTCTGCTCTCAAAACAAAGGGTATGTGTGTTCATATAGCAAAACAATTGCAATGAGAGTGGGGACAGCTTGACAGCAGAGGGGCAGGGAAAACAGTAGCACGACTCTAAGAACCTCCTGTACAAATTTGTTGAGGTCCTTGAGTACCATTTCAGACTGCTACTGAAGTCTGGGATACTTCAAATCTACTGCTATTGATATCAATTGTATTGAGAGTATTTGTGGATTCACCCTGCCACAATTGGACCTACAGCTGAAAATCAGATATGCTTTAAAATACTTTAAGACATAAAGATGCAACAACTTTTTTCTGCTTGGAACACTTAACTATCTAGTTAACTTCCAATTCTAAAGGTACATATCTAAGATTTGACAACCCTGACTAATATAAAGAGGGACTACTAAGTGATTAGGTTTCAACATCATCATTCCAACTGAGAAAATCCGACAGCTTAAACCACAATGTCCGGTATTTTAGAGAGCTGAAGCTATTGACAGAAAACCTCAAGCTCCCTCTTGAAAGTTTTACAGCACCAGGACAGATAGAATAGTGTTACTGCTCTGTCCACTTCCAAACTAAATAGAATGTTCAGTGAAGTTAGAGATATTGTAACAAGCCCTTCCCGTTTTCTCAATTTTTCCCCCTAAATTTCAATCCACTAGCACATATTAATCTGAGGCCTGATCCAGTAGCAATATAATCACATGTGGAGAATCCATCTGATGTCTCTGGTCCTTAGGTCTGTGATGTTTGAAATCACAGAATATGCCACTGCTTTTAGAGACAGATTACCATTTGACATTTGTACTACAGTAATGCCTGGGGGCTCAAATACAAATCAGATTGGATCTTTCTGAGTACGTTGTGAGGGACAGGCTGTAACAGCACTCAGATTAAAACCCAGCCAAGTGTAGCCTGTCTGCTACCAAGGGTGACCATATTTCAGCGAGATGGGGGACTGAAACTCTCTCCAGCAGTCCTTTCATAGAATCATAGAATCACCTGGTTGGAAAAGACCTCTGAGATCATCGAGTCCAACCATACCTATCCACTACTAAACCGTATCTTTGA
>NW_010338671.1:0-1411 GCF_000700745.2 Antrostomus carolinensis
GAAACACGGCGGCGTCGCCAAGGGGCGTTCGCTCTCCGCAACCGCTCCCTGGGCTGCACAGAAAGAAACGCGGCCAACGGGCCGAGGGAGGCGATTCTCCCCACTCTGCTCCCCTCTGGTGGGACCCCGGCAGGAAGCAGGCGTGGACCTGTTGGAGCTGGTCCAGAGGAGGGCCACAAACACCTCTGCTATGAGCACAGGCTGAGAGAGTTGGGGCTGCTCAGCCTGGAGAAGAAAAGGCTCCGGGGAGACCTTACTGTGGCCTTCCAGTACCTGAAGGGCGCCTATAAGCAAGATTGACTCTCTCAACTGACTCTTCTCAAGCTTCTTACCGAGGCCTGCAGGGGCACTGTCCTGTTGTGCGTAACACAACGCTAAAAGCCCTGGGCTCCAGCAGGTTCCCACAGCTTTGGTATCCACCCACTTCAAATGGAACTGGCAGCCACCCGAAATAAAAACAACCTTAATATTTTGAGGCATTTTAGGGAAATGCCACCTCTTTATCATGTCATACTTTTGTGTTCAATAGTATATTTCTCAATACTCAGCCATTGTAAGAACCACTTTAAACAATGAGATTTATCAGCTTTAATATTTTAATGTGTGGATAAGCCTTTTATAGGATGGAAATTTAATAAAGCTCGAATTTAAACAGCATCCATATTTGGTGGATTTATGCAGCCTGTTTGTTTGAGGTAGGAATGGACAAAACAAGTTACATGAGTTTTAAGAAATAAGAGCGCTGTGGTTTGAAGACAGAACATTAGTTCACTCTGTTAATACAGGACCCTTGAGGTACCTACACAGATTCTCTTTAATTTCTCAGTACATAATACAATCTATGCAGATTTTGTTTCAATTTCAATCTTTCAGTCTTGTTTACAATTTTAAAGAGCTCAGTCAGGTTAACGTCACTTTGTTGAAATCAATGAGTATTCAATGATTTTATTTTTTTTTTCTCTTCACATGCTGTTTTTTTGTTCTGTGATCTTAGGTGAAGTTTACACTGATAGTGACAGAAACTGTCACTAATTGTTGAAGGGCAGCCTCTCCTCCAGTAAGTGTATTACATCCAATTTCAATGCAGATAAAATTAGGACTTCATTGTGAAAAATGCTTAGAAATCTACATATTCAGTCACTGGGTGTCTCACCATCCTCCTCAAATGTGTCATCCCTAACTCAGAATTTGCAACTAACCAAATCTTACTCTACTGGATTTAGAAGTGCCTGATGCTCTGAAGCCGTGTCCCCCCCACACCTCCCAAACACACCCCCTCTGACACAGCAGACCTTTCCCCTTCCCCGGCCAGAGCTCAGGTAGCTCCTGAAGGCCGGGGTGACCACCGCCCTGACAGGACAGGGGAACCAGCACGGTCCTGGCCGGCTCCTGGGCAATGCTCCCACCCACC
>NW_010338672.1:0-17754 GCF_000700745.2 Antrostomus carolinensis
GAGGTCCCTTCTCCCTCCTTCCCTCCCTCCCTCCATTTTGCAGCGCGTTTAACCACAGAGAAACTTGCCCCAGCCGAAAAACGCCTCCCGCATGCGCAGCCTCCGTGGGTGGCCCTGTCCCCCGCCCCGCAGCTCCACAGCTGTCAGCCGGGGCCGCCACCGCCCCTCAGGGTCCCACCCAGTCCCGGGGCAGCAGTGGCCGCTGCGGGACCGACCGCCCGGCAACGATGCTGAGGCTCACCCTCGGTGCTAAGCACGCCTCCCAGGCCCTGGTAACATCACCAAGGATGCCTGGAGTTCTAATAAATATTCTAAAAATAATAATAATTTAAAAAATCCACACTACCCCAAAAGCGACCAAACCCCACAATGCCACGTACCCAGCAATGCTTTGAGCGCACAATTTGGTTTAAAACACCCACAGCCTGACAGCCCCCTCAGAATCCACAGAGAACTGCCTCATGGGCTCCATCTGGCCCTTGGTCGATTAGTTGGCTATCTCTGGTGTCAACCTGACTGTCTCAACCTGACTTTAGTGGAGCCAGCACTGCACCTCTTGTTATACCAACAGGGCTGTGTAAGAAAGGGATCTAGTGTCTTGTCTCACAGAATGTTTCTTTAAAAACTTTAGGTCTCAGTAATGAAACTAGAGATATCTATTGTGACAGCTGGATCCAGGAAGACTCCAAAATTACATTAAGATATGATGAATTTAAGTCACACATTCTGGAGCCCATTTCTACTAGCAGTATGTTAATTCCAAAATACTATTGCAGAAACTCAGTTTGGGCTGAGTGTGGAGGCAGGTCCTCACCTCAGCACCAGGCACCTGCAGCCATTTTGCTTTGAGAAACAACCAGTACTTTCCTTCTCCTCTCCTGCGGTGCAGAGCACACGTGCTGCAAAACAGCACGAAGAGAAGCCGCAGCTGCCTTCAAGTAAATCATCATTTTTTACACTTCTGCTTTTTCTTTTCCCAAGTGTAAGGCTATCAAAGAGTAAACAGTTTTTGCCTGCAAATACATATTATAGTAAGCATGAGAACCAGGTTTTGGAGCTTACCTTCTCTTAGCTTTGTTGTTTTAAAGGGCAGGAGAAGAGGCAGCACAGCTCATCAAAGGCAGAGGTGTTACAGTAGGGTCACTAACAGCAGTTTGACAAGTTTTGGGCAGCGAGGGCCATCTCTGAACTGCGGGTGCTTACAGCACCTGATGGAGTGGGGATAACGATTCCTGCAAACTTCAAGTAAAGCAGCGTGCAGACAGACACGCCAGATGGATGTTGCAGTGACTCGGCCTCCTCAGCTCTGCAAAATGCCCTTTCCAGTCCCTATCATGAAGAAAATCTGCTAGTTATGGCTCAAAAGAGGCATTAAAAACCCACAAATCACTGTCATCTGTTCAAGCCCATTGGCACTTAGAAACAATCTTTGTCAACTGTCTATATTGCACCAGCTCATTTTAAGAAATCTAACTTGTGCCATAGTTCGGGATGCCTCAAGTAGACATTGTCTTCAGCAGGTAGCTCTGTTAGTTGATCTCCACCGAAGTACACCAGCAAGATATTGTCTGGAAGTGCATCTCCCACTCCATCAACTACGGAGAGAAGGTGGTCTCCTGAATTTGGCAAATTTGTCCTATCTCTAACCTTCGGCCTTTGACTGACTTGCTGAAGTTGAAACCCTACCACAGCCAACTTGTTAAAAAGAACTGGAACTTTGGGAAAGGGCTAGCAAGAGAGGAGAGACAAAGTACCTTTTTCCCTAAAACCACTCCAACCCTCACAGATGTTGAATTAGGGCTTGGTGGCAGCCAGCCTCCAAGCAGCAAAGCAGTTTTGGTGCATCAGGAATAAATTCCATGACACATCACGAAAGCAAAATATTGTAAAGTGAATAGCAGCTAAAAATTGAATGGATCCGGTCCACCATGAATAGGTCTCAGTACAAAGGCTGTAATCATTATGCTGCTCTTTTTTCCACACCTTTTGCCGTGAGCTGCTGCAGGTCGTGTGCCACCGTATTTGTGGTTTTGCCTCAGTAGTGGATAACGCACCAGGTCCCATAAGCATTCCTTGCCCTGCCAGCAACTTCTCACATAAATGTTGAGCAGTACAGGGAAAAAAAAAACCCAAAACAAACCAAAACCAAACAAACCAGAAGCTAGTGTAATAAAATCCTGCTGCAGACAATGAAATTATGATTTTTAATGCAAGCTAACGTGCTGACCTTTTCATGTGGCAATGAGACTAAAGTGACTTAGTCCATGTAAATGTTAACACCTTTTGGACCAGGAGGTAACTGTAGGTAGGAGAAAAGAAGGACTCTCAGGTCACAGAAAAGAGCCACATAGAACACAAGTAGGACAATATTACAGTACTTTTCAGAAACAAGATAGATTAACTTACCCCTCGCCATGACCTCCAAGGGTGGGCAGCATGTAAGGAGTCACCCCTTCCCCCTGCTGCCAGGAGGAGCAGGCAGGTGGCTGCAGGGGAAAGCCCTCTTCTCCCTGGCTCAGCCTCTGACCGAGGAGTGTATGCGGTTCCTCACACCACCTCATCCAACCTACAGCTGCTGGGCCCTGGGCTCAGGACTTTCCCTCCCAAGCAGGCAAAATGAAGATGTGTTTACTGCTAATGCTCCAGCTTCCAAGCACCATAGCAGACACCTTTTCAACACTTGGGGACTAAGACTTGCAATTCTCTGTAGGCCCCATCTTTAGGGCACATCATGGATCTCTCCAGAGGCAAAGTTGATGTGCAGGAGATAATACCATTCCAAACTGCTCGCTATTAGTAGATATTTGGTAAAGATGTATCGACTAATTCATCTGTTTGGCGGTTTGTCACCAGCCACAGAAGCCAAATTCCTCTCTCTCCTCCCCATTTAACACAAGACACATTCACCTCCTATTCCTCAGTCTCATACCACAGACAGAAGAGCTAGAGCTAAAATTCACTGTTGGGAGTAGGCAAGGGGATAGAATGGTAGGGGTTGGAAGGGACCTCAGGGATACCTCTGCCCATGTCAGTCCTCCCTTCCTTAATCGTGATCTCAGTTTCCTTATTCACCTTGCAAAAATTGGCAGTCGTGGCCATTACTCACATACTCCCAAAGCCTGAGGCCTCCCTCTTCTTTCCTATGTTTCTCTGCCTCTACTAGTTCTCTGCAGAGCCCAGGCAATCTGGGATTCTTTTAGTACTCAGATAGGCTGATTTTGGGCATAATTATATTTCTTATTATATTGTTTGACTAGGTCATCTTGCTTGGACACAACAATGTGAAGGCTGCACTTCAGGAGGAAAGTATAGACTTATGGCACAGCCCATGTCTGCAAGTTGAGATCTGAAGTCTGCTCCTGGCCACTAGCCTAGTTTTGTTACTCTTATCTGTTTTTTTCTTTTTTTGGCTATTCTTTTTCCTTAGCTTGCCCATGAAATTGCAATAGTTACCTGCCTCATAAAGGTATTATTTGAGTGTTCAACTATCAATCTGCCCCCAAAATTTTGGAACAAGTCAAGAGGCTTTAACTTCTGAAGTATTACTTATACAGCAGTAGCTCCAGGACAATATTTTCATGAAGAAAAATGCTGGCTGAGAAACAAAACTTTATACACTTTCTGTTAAGTCTCAGTTCAGTCCCATTTATTCTAAGACTGATCTATTGTGACCACACCATGGGAAAAACAGTGCTGCAGCAGCAGCAATGGCCTGTTCTTTTGATAAGTCATTTCTACATGCATCAAAACCCCTGAACTCTACTTGCATGTATCACTGAATAATGGAGGTAACAGCATTTTGTGGTTATAAATATGCACCAAAAGAAGTCAATGAGACAAAGAAAACAGATACTGAATGACTCAATGAGGAAACAGAGTGCCTCCATCAGTGTCAAGTGTCAGTGAACAGTAATTAGTATGCTAGCTTCATCAGAGACATACAAGGATTTATATAGACAGGAAAACTAGAATGTAAACTGAGAACTTAAGACAATATGGTTACATTGATATGACCCTTTATACGAACATTTTTGCTTTGTCATGGAAAAAGATTTAAAAAACATGAGTTCACGATGTTTTGGAAGCGTCCAACCTAAATTTAAAAAGCTGTATTAAGTCTGAAGTTAAGCAGCCCCGGGAGGAACACTATCAGTGCATGGATATGATTATATAGTCATAACTGGTCAGACTTTCTCCTGTAGAATACTGTATAGCTCTCAACATAGACTCACTGCTTTGATAAGTGTACAGATCACAAAATCTACATATGACAAAGAAAGGTTTTACTCAGTACTTCCTCTGGGAAGACGGATGCTTTGTTGCACAAATTCCATTTAATCACTGTCAGTTAAATAGATAATCTTGTCACACAGTTTGTTCAGTGGGTGAGAATCCAGTCAGGGACTACTTGCAGCAACTCAACCCATACAAGTCCATGGGGCTCAGCAGCCTGCATCCAATGTGCTGAGAGAGCTGGCTGATGTCCATGCAGGGCCACTCCCCATGGTCTTTGAAAAGACATGGATATCAAGGATAGCTGATAACTGGAGGCGGGGGAAGTCAAATGCAATTTCAGAAAAAGCCAAAAGAACAACTCAGAGAAGACCAGTGAGCCTATTTCTCACATTTAAATGGAATTCCCCCTATTTCAGCTTGCACCCGTTGCCTTTTGTCCTTTCACTGGGCACCACTAGAGAAGAGTCTGTCTCTGTCTTCTTCACTGCCTTCATCAGGCATTTATACACCTTGACAAGTTCACCCCACCCCTTTTCTCCTCCAGCCTAAGCAATCACAGCTCTCTCAGCCCCTCCCCATTATTTCACAGTCTTCTCCCCCACCCCTTGCTGGATCTCCTCCAGTATGTCCATGTCCCTCTTGTACTGGGGAGCTCAGCACTGGACACAGCATTCAGATGTGTCTCACCAGTGCCGAGTAGAGGGGAAGGATCAGTTCCCTCCATCTGCTGGCAACACTCTGCCTGATGGAGCCCAGGAGGTTTTTAGTTGTCAAGGCCACAAGGGTGCACTGCTGACTCATGGTCAACGTGGTCTTCACCAGGACCCTCAGGGCCTAATCTGCCAAGGTGCTTTCCAGCCATTTGGCCTCTAGACTGTACTGGTGCCCGGGGGGGGGGGGTTATTTTTCCTCCGGGTACAAGACTCCACATGTCTCTTTGTTGAGCTTCACGAGGTTCTTGTCAGCCCATTTCTCCAGTCTGTTGAGGTCTTTCTGAATGGGCAGCACAGCCTTCTGGTGTGTAAACAACACCTCCCATCTTCTGCAAGCTTTCCAATTGTGCACTCTGCCCCTTGATCCAGATCATTAATGAACGTTCTTAACAGTGTAAGACCCAGTGTCAGTCCCATGGGTACGCCAATAGCAACTGTCTTCCAGCTAGACTTTGTGTCACTGATCACAACCTTTTGTGCACCTGCTCACCAAACACCGATAAGACCCATAGGTCTGCATGCATCCCATCTCTTTAAGCATTCCTTAACTTGGTCTTTCTCAACCAAGAGTTGATCTTCCTTGCTCTAGCCTTTCCCACCAGTCTCAGGAGCCTGCAATTCCCAGAGGCCGGTCTTACCAACAGAGAGCAGGGCAAAGGCAGCACGGAGTACTTCAGCCTTCTCCATATCCTTTGTTATGAGGTCTCCTGCAACATTTGACAGCAGGCCCACATTTTCTCTAATCTTCCTTTTGCAGCTGATGCACCTGTGGAAGGGCTGTGATCCTCCACATCCCTTGCCAGGTTCAACTACAGGTGGCTGGGCTTTGGCTTTCCTAACCCCATCCCTTGACATTTGCACAGGGTCTCTATTTCCCTCATAGGTTACCTGTCCCTGCTTCCACCTCTTGAATGCTAACAGCAGCCTTCTATACAGATTCTTCACAGTGGTGCATGGCAGGAGGATGAAAGGCAGTGGGTATGAGTTGAAACAAGAGAGGTTCAGCCTAGATAAGGAAAAACCTTTCCCCCACCCTGTGCATGCTTTAAGCAGTAAGATGTTTTTATCTCTGTCCTGTTCACCTACAGCACTTCTGCATGCTGATCAGGAAACACAGCAGCTGGCAGAGGTGTGTTACACTACTGACACCACGCACTGTCACTTGATCAGCAGCACAAACTGACCCCCCAAGGAACTTCTGTACTACAGCAAGCATTCCAAGACACTCAGTACTTGTACCTACCATACCTGAATGGGGTGCTCAGGTGCATTTGGATTTTGACTGACCTGTAACATAAAAGAGCAGACTGACAGTTTTTAATAGGCCATTTTTTATTGAGAGTTAAGATCATGTCTCCCCATGGTGCGCGGAACGCACTATGAAAACAAAATACAGAAGATCGCTTTAGTAAATACACACTGGTTAAGCAATGCTACTTTTTGGCAAAGTGCTGTATTTTGTTGCTTTTCAGCTTGTGTTAAAACTATTAAAAATAAGAGCCAGACATTCTTCCATATCAAAAGGACTGCTACAAATAGAGAAGTGGCTCTGGAGAGAAGCTGCCATATATGCATAGACTGATGCACAGTATTAATCCTAACTGAAATGTCCCTTTTGAGTCTTCAAGTTTGCTGTGTAGAAGGCACAGTTTAAAATGCAAATCTGTCTATTGACCAATATATATGAAAATACAGTTTCCGCGAGATTCATTAATATCAATCAGTATGAGACAGTGCAAGGCCTCCACTTTCACAAGAAAAAACACACACTTTAATACAATTCAAAAACAATATAAAAAGCCACACAGCTCACTATTAAAACAGAAAACCAGAACAAATCTAATCGCCCAATAGCTCCAGGCACAAAACAGGGCTAGACCAACATAAATACGTAAAACACATTAACAAAAAGCCATTGATGCAGTACTATCTCACACAATAATATGGTTTCCAATATTACAAATTGAGAAGCACAGCTTTGTGCAACAAAACAGTTTATATCCTGAAAGATATAGGTTTTCATCACTAGAAAGTCATCTAGTAATGTAGTATATGATCAGTATCTCCCAATTCTAGGAGCAGTCTAAAGTTGCATTTACTTGTCTACTGAGAAGAACGGACCAAGGCTCTCATTGTAATGCCTGGGAGCCTTATACTCTCAACTCCATCCCCCCGTTAAGAGTTAAAGGATTACTCACTCCTTCCAACACAGGGAGGTGGAGATTCCATCTTCCTTCATTTCACTTTAAGAAAATTAAAGCTGAAGGAAAGTAGTTACTTTTTTATATAAAAGAAAAATAAAACAGGAAAGCAAAGAATTTTCCTGAGCTAGAGAGTTGGCAGTGAGAAGAAGGAAGTTTAAGCTGGGTAAAAAGTTGGAGTGATAAAGGTAGATAATCTGAGGCAAGTAAGAGTATTAAGAGTATTTGTGAACAGATGAGAGGTTGGTGAAACTACAGCTACTTGCAGATAAATCAGAGTATTTGGACCACAAAAGAATCATTGTATGGACATGGGCACATACTGCTAAACAGAGTAATAACAAAATCTGTTTTGGAAACTCATGATGTGACCAATTTTGTTTTCTTTCACTGTCTGTGTGAGTTCAATAGGTCTTGAAAAAAGAAAAATAGTCTAGTGTATCCAGGAAAGCACCACTTGCTTTTATGCATTTCACTGTTTGTCAACATCCCTTTGCAACAATCCTAACTAATCCCAGTGAAGCAGCACATCTGCAGTGAAACAGAGGTTATAAATGCTGTTTCCTGTACACTGAGCATGTTCCACAACAATTCCAGCTGCAGAATGTGCAATGGTGCCACTACATCAAGGTTAAACCAAATTGTTGGGTTTTTGCTTCAGTGAAATTGAAGCATTTGGCTGAATTAAAAAATACATCATAGGTCTGGAATAATTCACATGGTTGATCTTGCCTAATTTCAAAGGCTCCTCACATAACTCCTTATACTGATTTCTGCATAAGGACTACTGGAAGACATGCTTGAATGTAATGTTAACGCTTTAATGCCCTAGGCACTGAACACAAGGGAAAAACAGTCGGTCACACTAAGCACTGACAGAAAGGGGGATAAATTTACTTTTATTTCCCCCCTTCCTTCTGTGCAGGTTTCTGCTTACTCACCTCCATTGCCATTTAATCTACTTCCCACACTGGGATATTCCCATACCAGGGCTTGGCTGCCACGTGGCTGCTGTGTAATACGCATTCTTTGTTAACAGGTGACCTTTACTTTTTTCTTTTTTTTAAGTGCCTGCCAACTTCTAAAATGTCTTGCACAGTGTTCTTAAGAAAACTACTTGTTAGTTTCAAATGGCTTTTCTTTCCTGTTGGCCCACAGAATTGCTATCCAGTCCTTCTGCACCCAATGGGCTAGAAAAACAACTACTGCTGATCCACCTCAGTTTTTATACACACGGCGTTTAGGTCTGTATGACTGATTTTCAGCATGCTTTTCTCCCTGCCACACACTGCCCTTCATTTCCAGTCACAATTAACTCAGACTTCATTTTCAGAGAGAGAGAGAGAAAGAGAAAAAGCTAGGAGAACTTCTGATAAAAATCTTCCTTCTAGCCACTTTTGAGCTACTCTGAACCTGTAAATATGAGACAATCTATCAGCAATCAGCAGCTCAGAAATGGTTAGCCATCAACCTGCTTTCTTTAAAGAGCAGTCAGCTACTGGTGGCATTAGAAGAACAGTTTATCCACCATCTTTTTACTTTAATTCAACTAGAGATTAAATAGAATAGGATAGGGGAAATACACCTTTCAAAGACAGAAAGAAAGATTTAGAGAAAAGGAGTAAGAACTCTAACTGTACCAAGTAAAACTCAGTTCAGTTCTCTGGGTTTTGCACCTGCACTTAACCCAGAGGTCCACTTTTCCTTCTACTCCACTGTGAGGTACTACATCTGTAACACCAGTGCCATATCATACAATATTGGGGGGGACATTTAATCCTTTCCCATACTAAGTACCCAACACACCCATGCAGACTCCACTAACACAAGTAGGTACTAGGCAATTTAGATTAGATGTCCTTCTTGTAACAGTTCAGCATAGCTATGTAATATCCACCGGCAGCTACAGTATTTCCTTGTTAGAAAGTAATAATAAACGCTGAATACAGACAGATACACAAGCTGTCAAGTACTGGTCATTAAAGCATACAGCTGACCTCAGATTTTCTAACTCCACTTTGATTAATGCAAAATGTAACTGATTTTATCTCAGTTAAGCTTCTTTAAAATACCAACTAAGAACCCATCTATACATCATAGTTCATAAAACAGCACACAAACTATCATACTGATAGGCTTCCAATGTCTACTGATAGACACTGACATTTAACATCAACGTTTAGGACTTGCTGCAAGGTGTTCGGAGATTTATGTGTAATTTCAAAATAATGCAACACTAGTTACGATTGTGTTTGACAGATTGATGATCAGCTTCAGATTGACCACACTTACCTATGCATGAAAACAAGAGCAACCTAAAAAACCCAATGAGACCATAGATTAAAACCCAAGAGCCATCAGTAATTGAACTGACGCTGGCAAGGCTGGTGAACAAACAGTCCGTTGTGCTTGATTTGCCGAGAGTGGCAATCCCTGGTAAGGTTTTGGCGACGGAGACCATTTCTGCTGAGATAATGTCTTTCATTATGTTCTTTTATCCAGTGAGTAGGACGAAAGCTCTTGTTTTTTTCCAGAAAAGCTGAACGAGTAGCAAGAGCTGTGACGTAGCAGTGAACACGCTGTCCCGTTTCATTTCGGGCCTCCAGTCTGGAAATGTAACAAGCAGGTATCAGTCATTACTGAGGTGCATTGGAAAGACATGCAATCCATAAAGGGCAGAACACAGACATCAACATCCTGCATTTCAAAAGGGCTTCCTTATTCTACTGGATAGAGATTTGGGCTGAGGTGAGGTCAAGCAACTTCAGGAAAACCACACCAGTAAGTAACGTGTAGTGGTGCTAACTCACTTTTTGTGTGAGGGCACCACAAGAGCCTTTGGACTTTTGGTATCTTATACTATTGAGCCCTTCTTTCCCCACCTCACTTCCCTAAGCCCAAGATGTAATACAGATCAGAAATATAGGGCAATGTGTGTCACACTGCTCCAGCTTTAGAAGACTTTGAGATACCTACTAGGCAAAGTTTAGTTTAAAATAGTCTTGAATGCAGGTGGCTCAGCCTGAAAACAGAACACCACCAATGAAAGTGCATTTGGACTGCCAGCCACGCAAATAAATCCAAACAACATTCATGAAGAGGAATGGGAAAGATAGACCAGTTGTGACACACACGGAAAATAACTTAGAAGGGTTGTTCCTCGACCAGCCCTCTAGATTTCATGAGCAGAGAGTCATCAGTTTCAGCAAACCCTTAATCCATCATGCACTAGGTGAAAAACAAACCAGCAGCCTATGCAAGCAGGGACTGACAAATTGAAGGAGGACTTCCCTACTTGACAGAACAATCACTGGTGTTTCCTGAAACTTCCAAAGTAAAGCTAAAAATAGCCTGGCAGTTTTAAAAGCAAAGCAAATCCCAAGTCTGAGTGCCACAGCTGGTGTGAGACCACTGGCATTGAGTTGTCTGCCTTCTCTCTCCCCACCCAGGGCTCAACAACTAGCTGTCAACACAGCGGTGCCCAGGAAAGATGTCTGCAAGACCAGGACCTTGTTCAGGCATGAGCAGGAGGTCTCTTGGGAAGTCTGTTTTTCAGCACTAGCCTGACTCTATAATAAAGTCTCTTCTGGAAGACCCTAACTTGCATTTATTCTGTGATGTCTCTGTAGACGTAAGTCTGGTTTGCTGTGCCCATGGTACACCCTTGTAGCCTTGCTCTTGAGGGGCTGCAGATGCCTGGCACAGAAGTGAGCTCTTCTGCCTCTCCCCACTCCACTCTGGAGTGAAATACTCCCTGTCAGCAAGGGAATACTCCTTCCCTTCTACTTTTTTTTTTTTTCTTTTAAATACCAAAATCCACTTGCTTTTGGCCCCTTGGATAGCTTGATAGGACTGACTGAAGCCTACAGACTCCAGAATAGCCATGTGTGACATGCTGGTTTTCCCCTGTTCATTCACTGGATATCATCCTAAACCTAGCACTTGAAATATAAGGCAAGAAATATGTGAATAACACTGCACAAATCAATTCACAGTGCCTTGTGAATACTTTCTATGAAGTTTACACCAGTTTAATTCACATGAGAGTGCCTGCAAATAGAGGGCTACTGTTTTCTATACAGGTTGGTCTCTTAACGTGTTCAACAGTGCTGGAGGCAGAACTCCAAGTGAAGCCTTTCTGGGGAAAGCTCAAAGGAGCTAGGAAGCCACACCACACTTATTAGAACTCATATTTCCTAAGCATGCTCTTGCTGCATGTCATTAGCTAGCAAAGTGCTGTGGTTTGTTACAGAAAAATATGACTAACCTGATGAACACAGGGAAGTTTATACAACATCCTTTTGCTTTGAAAGGAATTTAAAAGGAGCAAACAGATTTCCTCCACAAAAGAAGAAAAACTGTTTTAAACTTACTGGTTGAAGAGATGTAAGTTCCTCCCCCCCACCCCTATTATCAAATACCCTTCCATTTGCAAGCCAACACTCTTCTACTCATCATCTTAAAAGTGAAACTGGGATAGCAGAGGTGGTTTGAATTATCTAAAAGGCCAGGTACTCTTCCAAAATGTAGCACTTTGGTATCTTAGTGGTTGTCTTTGGTAGCCTAGCACTAGTGAGCCCTGGGCACTGAGAGAACAGGGCTGATGAGCCTCCATCAATGTTGTCAAAACATAATTTTAGAGGGGCTGTGTCTAAAGCCAGAGTGCTGCTACATACATTTCCCGCAGTGTCCCCAGCATCTATTGTGCTAGAAAGCTTAAGTGTCCTCCTAGTTGTGCTATACAGCCAGACCACACAAGAAACATTAAAGGCTTCAGACCCCACCCCAATTAATATTTAAGTAATTTTTCTGCACTTAGCATTTTGGCTTGTTAAAGCAGATTTAGTTAGGCTTGATCAAGTAACATCATTTGGCACAAAGGTTAGTCCTAAAACCAGTATTGTTTTGGCAGACAAGGCTCTAGAGGAAGCAGTGTTGCTAGCAGCCTGATCAAACAAAAAGCACTGTCCCAAAACAGTAGTACTTACTGTGCCAGTGTGCCTTAAGCAGCTTTTCTTGGCCCTACAATGTTAAACGGCCAACCATTAAACCACCAGAGACTTCAAAACAGTTTTTGAAACTTACTGCATTATCAGCCTAATTCATGTTCCCAGTTTCTGTAATCTACCTCAGCTTTAGACTCCTCCCAGTTCTGCCACCCAGAATAACAACCTATACAAAAGCCTAGATCCTCTGATGAAGCAACAGCACAAAATTCAGTGTGAAGAAACTTAATCACACACCAGTTGAAGACCATCGCACCTTCAGCTTCTCCATACATTGAAGCAGCTTAACTGTACTGTGTAAGACAGGATTCTTCTCCAGAAGGATTTATACCAGTATCCCCAGTTCAAATCACTATCTACTGCAAACTGGTATTTTGGATAAAACTGGTCTACTGTTTTTCACTAGGGCATGCCTTGCAGCCTACAGTGCTCTTGCAGATTCCTTCAGCCCCTCATTTTAAAGGTGCTGTGTGCCCACAGCTTCCCTCTGATTTAAGTTAAAGCTAGACCCTTGATGCTTAACATCCCAAACTGCCCTCCCCAAATAATCATACAAATCCCCCACTCTAAGATTAATGGTATCAGCACTGTACTTCAATATGATACAGCAGCACATCATCTCAAACTCACCTACTTCTTTGAACTAAGAACTTTAAATATGACGAGGAGCTGATCAGGAAAGTCAGTGGGCACCTACCCACAGCAACTCTACTGCTACACTGATTTTTTTCCCCTGTATAGCAAAGCTTATATACTATATTGGGTTTTTTTTAATTGTTTCTAAGGGTAAGCACCAGATGGGATGAAAATTCAGTCTTTGTTATTAACTAGGATTCAGAAAACTCCAATTATTTCCACATTAATGAACACATGGGCAAGTGTGGAGTCATAATGGCAAAGAAATACTCTATTTGTATGCATCTGTGTATACTGCACTTGTATAGCTCCATATGCTGGACAGTTAACACCAAAGAAGCAGTGCATAGCAAATATGCCTTTGCAATAATCCCATGTGGACAGATCTTTAGGATCTCAAGCCAAAAAGCTAGAAGTACCTTGCTAGAAGTAGAAGTTTGCAGCACAAATTTTTACCTTGAGGGGAGTAAGTTTTGTGGAATATTCCAGTTTGCTTTTGTTCCACAAGCCATCTGTGGAAAAATTTAATCCTGTCCTAATCTATCACTAGGTTGAAGAAGAGAAAAAAAAACCCCCAAAACCCACCAGACTTCTCTGTGAGGATAACGAAAGGAATATTTTTCGTCTCACAAGGTAACTGAAAGGGTACTGACTAACAGTTATGAAAAAACACACGTAGCTATGAAGGGGGCAAAGTGCTTTCAAATCTGTGTTACCAGCTATACAGTTAACTGCCACCAGTTTCAACAGGACCAGAGCATATTCTGCAAGGGAGTAATTACATGCCATAAATATTAATGGCAGTGTCAGAATAGCATACCCAATTGTCTCCTGACACAGTCATCTTGTATAACATTTTTCTAAGCAGGCAGGCAGCCCTGACCACCCTACCCACCTTGTGTAGTATTCATGCTTTATTCACCTGTTCTGAAATACGCTGGAAAATTCACTATTAAGTGTCTAAGCTGACCAAGTAGAAACCAGATATTTTCAGCAACAGAGCTCCTTGACAAGAGAAATCAGATGTACCTGGGACTACCTGGGCTGTGAAACTCCTCATCTCCACATCCAGTCTCATTAAGGCTGTGACAGGTGTTGTGGACAGCATACACAGACATGCTGGGATGCTCTATTAGGAGGTTCTCCATCGGACTGGTTTCCACTTTGATAGTGGTTAATCCACCTGCAGTAAAACATGGGGGAGGGGTAATAAACCAGCTCTCCTCCATGGAACACGACTCAAACTGGATGAAGCAGGACTCGCTGGCCTCTGGCAAGTGTTCCAAGGGAGATGGTAAACAAGAGAAGACAGGTGAGCCGTCTACAGCCGATGCTTCAGTGATGTCCACTTCCTCCATGGAGCAATTAGTGCAAGTGTCTGCTGCAGGTGGTCGTTAGTCAGTGGAGAGGAACCCATGGATGTTGGTGATTGCAGGAGGTCGAAAACAACAAGGTTGCACATAGCCAGAAACGGGATATTAAAAAAAAAAAAAGAAACAAAATAAACCCCTATTAGCATGTACACAATATTTTATTTTTTTTTTTAAAGCAAAGGGAAGGGAAAAGGGAGTTCCCTGAAGAGCCAGGCTAGACATATAAAACAACTGTTATCAGTAAAGCAATACAATTGCGTAATAAGTCAAATATATTTTATCTGTACAAGGGTTCTGTTGAAACCCGTGTCAGGCTTATAAACCTGACATAATTGTTCTCATCAGTTTACGTAAAATGTTTTGGTATTTTGGTACATTTGTCTGGAAGACACCCTACACTCTAATCCACACTGGTTTTGCTTGGGTAAAGTTTCTTACAAGCTACTGGTGTCTTCACATGGAAGTAAGACAAGTAAGAGCCAGAGCAGGACAAAGGCAGAGCTTATGTTTGACAGACATCTTACCTATAAAGTCAACCAGAATCCACTCATCATCTTCTTTCTCACTGAACTCTGGCTCTTGGCTGGACAAGCTATCAATCTCTCCCATGAGCATGTTATTTAACCTCTGGAACATTACTAAGGCAGGAACAAGACTTTGGCTGGCAGGTCTTTATATCCAAGGTTCAAGGCACAGCTCACACTGTACTAGCAGAGTGGCATAGACTTGAGATTAAAGTGCATAGATGCTTTATCAGCTTAGGTACAGGACATGCAGAGGCATGACTGGTAAACAGTTTATGAGAAACCTGCAAAAAAACGATGACAAGGGTCTTAGTGACAAAGCAATGGGTAACATACCAAGAGAACAAATTAAAAACCCTCTCATCAGTGCAGTCTGAGGTACCAGTGAACATTTTTCCTTTAAGAGAAGAGGCAGCTTCACTGGCATCCACCATTCCCTCCCAGCTAGACACATACAGAAAAAGCCTAGGTCTCTCCTTGGAGTTAAGAGCCTTCCTCTTTGTCCTCCTCTCCATGCAAAGGCCTGTTCAGCTGTTGGTTCCCACCTTCTCCCATGGGAGGAGAGGGCTCTCATACAGGAGTCTTATGCCTATGCTCACTGAGGTGCTACCCCAGCTCCCTGGCTGTCTTCCTCCTAGTCAGAGGAGGATGTGAAGGCTAAGTACGTTTTCTGCTCCAGAAAACACATCTCCTCTGTTGATACAACCTCACACCTCTCCCAGAGACTCCTCTGAGGGCTTCCAGGGGCAACCAAGGCAGCATTTCTTCTTTCTCCCATCACACACAGTTCAGGGCCACTGCCTACAAGTTAACACAGCAGGAAGGCATGTCCCCTCTCCAGGTTCAAAGTGCACTACATAACTACTGGTGGTATCATTTTCACAGCAAGTACCCAACTAGTCATGTATGGCAAGCCTCAGTAACAAGGAAAAGTAACTCATATACTTAATTAAAACCAATGTTTATTTCTCAATACACTTCCCTAAATCTACATGTCACCATAAGCCTGAACGCTACTTTTGGCAGTTAAGATGAAAAATCCTGTTAGCAGCAAGACACTGAATGTTCAACCAGCTCACACCAGCATGCTTACAGCCTTTGAATATTTATCTATGAGCCAGTAAATAGAAGCCATTAAAGTAGCTGGGAAAGTAAAGACTATATGGAAAATACTGACTGATTTAACTACAAGTTAATTTCACCATAGTAATATTCAGATTATCACAGCATGTCAGAATTATTACAGATTAAATACCTGTTTAATAATTAAATAGGGAAGAAGATATGCATGTAAGAGGGTATGAGAAAGGGACAAAGACACACTGCACTAGACAAACCCAGCCATTAAAAGAAGATACAACCCATAAAGAATATTATTTAAGCCCAGTATACCCTGCTTCACCCTAAAACTCTCTGGCCACACACTGAAAGGTCATTTTGGCCTCCTACATCATCTCATCCCAGGACACTAGACCTCATCACCTACTTGTTCAATGCAAGGACAAGCACCTGCTCCATACAGTACTGCTCCTATAGACATTTACACAGCTACCTCCTTATTCACACAACACAAAAGGATAGGATTAGAATTTAAAGTATCCTTCAGAAGCAATATGGAAAGCTATAGCGTAACTCAAGAAGTTTTGCATTCTAGTTCTTCGACAGGAACTATCAGCTGCAGGAAAATACAAGACTAGGAACAACTGACTCAGCTGCAGTAGTGATAAAAGGCTGGTTTTTAGGACCACAATTGAAAATTAAACAACTAGGCTCCCTTTAAGAGAGCTACCAGAATGATCAGAAGTCTAAAGAAAAATGGTAAAATTTTAACACTTGAAAGGCTTAACAGAGGGAAGTTAAAAATGACAGCAGCAGTCAATTATGTGAAGAAAGAGGCAAACATTTATTCCCTTCCTCTACGTTCACAGCAAGCAGAAGTGGCAGAAGTGGCTTTTAACTGCAGTAAAGTTTAATTTTCAGTGGTTACCAGCAGGAAACACTTTTAACCATGAGGGTTGCTAAGCCCTGGATAGGGTACCAAAGGAAACACCAAATGCCCAGAGTGTTCCCAAGCACCTTCTTGAGAAGCTTTGAGCAGTTCAGTTATAGACAGAGCTTGCCACAGATAAGGAAATGAACTCTAAGTGAAAGCTTGAAGTCTGTAGCTTTCCAGTTATCTTTCACATCCATCTCTAACCTCTTCTGGCACAAGGCCTAGGAACAAGAGAGTTTGCTTTTTCTTTAGGCTGACTAGCAAGCTGTAGTGTAACGGCTGATCAGCACCGGCTTTCCCTGGGCTCCCACACGCATGCGTTGTCCCTTTCCTAGATCAAGACTGGAAGTACCTTCAGGCAGAGGCTGTCTTTTTGTTCTGTCTACACAGCAGAGCAAGAGGAGAGCTCACATTCCCATATTAAGGTTCATCAAATCACAGCAACGTCAAATAATTAACTTCTAACAGGCAAGTGAGAGATCGCTGTTTCAGAGAACGTAAGCTGAGCAAGCTGCAGCTTTTGACCCATAAACACCTTTCTGCAGGTCAAAGACAGTTTGTCCCATTTTCCCCTTCTGTACCTTTGGATCAAAGATGATCCAAAAAAGCACCTGAATCATTTAGAAGCCAGTTAATGTTTTGACATCCCTTTGGACAAGTGCCTTTACAAATGCCACACTCGCGGGCTATTATTGTGCAACTCCGACGGGGACCCAGAAGTGACGCTGTTCCCGAGGACCATTGTTAGGGGAGGCAAAGGAGACAGGGGCTGAGAGAGAGGTACTCGAGTTCTGATGAGCCATCAGCTGCAAGGAAAGACAAGCCTCGGAAAAATTGACTCAGCCACAGTCGCGATAAAAGGCCGTTACAGATAACACAGACGATGCATGCCGACAGTATTTTATTGATGCGTTAAAAAAATAAATTTTTTAATTTCTATTCTTCTAGCAGAGGAGATGGGGTGCATGCTAAGTGAAATAAAATAAAATAAAGAAAAAGGAGGAGGAAACACCGCTGCGAAACGATCCGGCGCCGGGCTGCCCCGCTCACAGCATCTCGCCACCACCAGGAG
>NW_010338673.1:0-3951 GCF_000700745.2 Antrostomus carolinensis
CTGCCATGTGAATGTTCCTGATGATGCACCTCACACCCATCCCTTTCTCTGTGTGTGTTTCTTGCTCTTCTGTGCCCTGGTTTATCCCTCTCCCCAGTGAACATGGGGGGGTTTTGCCACCCTAACTTTGAATTCCCAATTCCCCCTCCTGGTTTCAGTTCTCTGCTGGATCTCTGCCCCCTCTGAAGGCACAGAACAGAGCTCGCTTCCTTCATAGCAATGACCTCCACAAATCTGCTGCCACCCGACACACAAAGTAGATGAACCCAACCAATCTTGGTGGCACGGTTCAGTACGAATCGCTGCAGGTAGCACCTGAACTCCTTCCCTACCACAATATTTCCATTGACCTGGGTGTCCTCCTGCTGCTCTCCAGTCCCGAGGAGAGGGATGTCATCAATGCTCTAGAAAATGTGGTGAAGCCACTGCAGTTACTGGTTTAGGAAACACTGACATCACTGGTTTCCTTTCAAACAGCAGATGCCGTGAAGCAAGACCTCATCCGTTCCTGGGTGATTGGAATTTGTTCTTCACTCTCCCTCCTCCTGCTGTTCCTGCTCCTCTGCTTCATATGGCACCGAGGTGAGGGCATCTGCTGCTGCTGCTGCTCTTGACCTGCTCAGGTTGCATCTACCAGCGTATTCTTGGGTGTTAAAGGTAGTGGAGAGTTGAGGAGTTGCCTGGGTTCTGCTCTTCAGCCTGGAGAAGAGCAGCTGAGAGGGGATCTGATCAATGTCTATAAATATCTGAAGTGTGGGTTCAATGGATGGGGCCGGGCTCTTCTTGGTGGTGCCCAGTGACAGGACAAGGGGCAATGGGCACAAACTGGGACACCAGCAGCTCCAGACAAACATAAGGAGAAACATCTTCCCTGTGAGGGTGCCGGAGCCCTGGGACAGGCTGCCCAGAGAGCAAATTCCTTTCTTTCCAAGGGGGAGATGTCACTTGCCCCTGGAGAAAGTAGTTACAGAAATCTCCATCTTAAAGGCAAAATCCACGTCACCCTCCATGGTGAAAGTGCCAATAGAGGAATCCTGGTTCTCCAGCCCTGGGAGAGAGGAAGGTGCAGACCATTGGTGTGTCTGTACTCAGCACTGGTGAGGCCACAGCTGGAGTGCTGGGTTCAGTGTTGGGCCCCTGAGTCCAAGAAGGACATGGAGGTGCTGGAGCGTGTCCAGAGAAGGGAACGGAGCTGGGGAAGGGTCTGGAGCACAAGTGTGCTGAGTTCCCTTGTGGCTGAGGGAACTGGGGGTGTTGAGCCTGGAGAAAAGGAGGCTGAGGGGAGACCTTGTGGCTCTGTGCAAGTCCCTTGGAGGAGGGTGGAGAGAGGTGGGGGTGGGTGTGTTCAACCAAGGAACAAGGGACAGGACAAGAGGAAATGGGCTCCAGTTGTGTCCAGGGCAGTTGAGATGGGATGTGAGGAAGAATTTCTTTGCTGCAAGGGTTCTGAGGCATTGGAAGGGGTTGCCCAGGGCAGTGGTGGAGTCCCCATCCCTGGAGGGATTGAAGAGTCGTGTAGACACAGTGCTGAGGGACATGGGTTAGTCATAGGGGACTGGTCAGTGTTGGGTTCATGGTTGGACTCCATGAGGTCTTTTCCAGCCACTATGGTTCTGTGATTCTGTCTGCCAGATAATAACTCTCTTTTTTTTTCCTTGGTGCAGCTCAGCAGCAGCAGAAGACAATCATCAACCAACAGCAGGTACGGGGGGAATATCTGAAAGCTCTTGGGCACAGGCAGCTGGTAACTGCCGGCCACTGGCTTGGACAAGGTGCACTGAGCTGCAAGAATGGGTTGCTGGGTAGAAAATGAGGAAGCTGACTCATTATTGTAAGGGAAGGCTGCAAAGTGCCTGCCCTTGCCCCAGCTGCACATGTCCCCTCCACCTCCACCCCAGTCAGACCCCAAACCAACATGAACCTTCACCTTAGCAGATAGAAAGAGGCCAAGAAACTGAGGAAGGAGAGATGGAGAAGCAAGGTGGCTCACGTAACTTCTCTGCCCACCATGGGGTGCTGGGGAAGGGGAATCCATGGGGGTGGCAGGTGTCCCAGAAGTACTTGAGTACTCCAGAGAGCATGTCTGGCAGATCTGACCAGCTATTTCCACACTAAGAGGGTTTTGTGATGATTTCTTCTGGTGAAAGTAGCTGAGGTCAAGGGTAGGTTGCCCACCCTGTGCTCTCTGGTCTGGAAACCACAACTAAACTTCAGCAAAAGATTTCATCCCTGTTTCCAGTGTCCATCAAGCTCTCCCAGGCTGTGTCTGTCTTGTCTGAGATGTCTTTGGGCAAAGTAGATGTTCCTCAGTGGTGTTCCTGATGGGCTGAGCCAGCTTTGCATCTGTGGGGTAGGGCAGGTGGGACCAGTATTCCCCCATGGATATCATGGGTGAAGCCACCCGGGCTTTGCATCGCTCCTGCCTCTGCCAGGTCCTTGCTACGTGTGGGCAGTCAGTAACTCCAGACCCCTCCTGACCTCAGCACAGCCTCTGGAGAAGGCTTTCATCTTTGGTGTTTTCTTTGAACCTGTCTAGATCTCGAGTGTGGAGGAGTCCCACGTGGAAAACACTGTGGTGGGGGACATGGCATCCGTTTATGCCAGAGTTGGAGACAGCTTTGAACAGCCACAGCCGAGACCAACACCAGAGGTTGTGTACACATCCATAACCTCTCCTCATCCACAAAGACAAGACATGGGGCCCTACCATCTCCTGGTGTGACTGTGGGAGCTGCCTTAAGCAGGAGCTTTGCAGAAGGTAGTGGTGCCTCAAAGCAAAGAGGATGTTTCTGCCTTGGTTGCACCCTTGGTGCTCCCCCTCCAGCATCTCCACATGCTGAACATAGGCTGTGAGGAATCTGGAGCAACAGCGTGTGGACATGTGTTTGTTTGCCTTGAACTCTCTTGAACTTGAGGGATGAGCTGGTTTTGGCTTCTCCATGAGGCTTCCTGAGAGTGTGAAGACACCTGGCATAAGGCAAAGCAAGAGTTTGTCCATGGGAAGCTTGCTCACCTTAACTCGAGGGGTGGTGGAGAGCATCAAACGGGCTTTAACCATGTGTCCCAGGTTGACTCCTGATAGTCTTGTCAGATTAAAAGAACCATATAAAGATCTCCTGACCTGCCAAGTTGTCCTTATTTTTTAGAAGTATACCAAATAATTGTTGAGCAGACTCTTCCCACAAGGAAACCTGCTTGACCTCAGGATCCCAAAGCAACAGGTTCCTTTGTTGTTTTGAAATGTCCCTTTGAAGCATGAGGAGATGGAGCTTTGTGGACAGTGGATTTCATGGCATGTAATGTCATCTCCTCAAATCCATGGGTGGAAGAAAGCTGAGCTGTGTAGTTCCAGGTGACAATGAAAATGCAGCGAGGGCATAAATTTGGTTTGGTTTCCTTCTGGGTTTCACAGAAAGCCAGGTAGGATGTACCAAAACATGGGGACCCATCACTGACAGTAAAAGGAAGGGAAGAGCACCCAACATCACCACGCTGCCTCCAACCCTCCTGCCTGCTGCCAGCAAGGGAAGGAACCTTCTTCTGGAGAGAGACATGGAGTGGTACACGCAGCTTTGGCTTTCTTCTCACTTGAATCTCCAGCTGAGTGTCCTCCAGCCCAAATCCTGGCATGGGGTGGAAGACCTTCCTGGTAGCCTGGCTGCTCTGACCTTCTGCAGATCTGTGAGTCTGCAGTGAAGCTTTTTAGCTGTTGCAGGGCATCCACATCCCATATCTCCTCTACCCTTGCGTTGTCCTCTTCTGCTTTGCACAGCAGGTCACACCTCACGGGCTGCTCTTGGTTTGAGGGTTTTCTCAAGCAGCAGAGATGAGGTAAACTTTGAGCATCTTCCCTCTGAGCTCAGCTTGGAGAAACTTTTGATGCTTCATGTGCTGCTGATGGGACTATAAAAATGGGATCTGGGTTAAGCGACCAGCTGGGTGATAGCAACT
>NW_010338673.1:4013-9899 GCF_000700745.2 Antrostomus carolinensis
GGTAGGCTTGAAAACAGCAGAAATAGAAGTTTTGCAGGAGTTTCCAGAGTTTTACTTTATCTTCTGCTTTTTGTTGGGAGGTAGAGGGGAAGAGGAACCGAGTGTGTTTGACACAAACCAACTGCTGGAGCTCTGTGACAAAATATACACGTGTGTGATGGGCCAGATAAAGGAGCAGAGCCTGTGAGATCACCCACCCCACAACCCAACTGTCGTGTCAAACTGACAGGTCAGTTCAGTTTGGATTCCATTTTGGACTTGGAAGATGGAACTATCTAGTGAAATTCACCTGGTGGGCCAGTGTGTTTCTGTAGGTGGAGAGCTTGTGGTACAAGGCTTAGCTGCCAGAAGGACGCTGCTGTGAGGGTTGATGATGTACATGGAGGTCTACCATGATTCTTGTGGCTTACTGACCCCGCTCAGCCTTCTCAGAGCCATGTCTGTGAACCACCCTTTTCCCAGGGCTGAAATCTCCCATCTCATCAGGTTTATTCCCCATCAAGAAGCAACAGCAGCTTTTGAAGACACTGGAGTCATCAATGTGGAGGGTGGGGAGCACAGCCCAGGCAGGAAGGAGCCATGCAGCCAGGCTGGCCTCTCTCTGGTCACTGGTGTGGAGAAGTCTCAGTGAGCTCATCTACAGCCAAAGGGCAATTGCAGCAGTTCCTGGATGTCTGGCAGAAGATCTGCAGTTTTCACTTTTGCTTCAACATGCCCACAGGACGACTGAGCTTAGTTCCTCTCTGGAAACCCAGCTGCTTTTTTTTTTCCTCCTCTTGTTTCAAGCTAAAATCCAATTTCCACCATGCTCAGCCTGTCTCAGGCATGATTAGGGAGAGGGCTGTCCTTTTGGCTCTACTGGAGGTCCAGGATTTGGGGTGATGGGTTGAACAGGAACTTCAATGCCTGATTCTGGAAGTGAGGTGACACTTGCCCTCATTTTTTTTTTTTTGGTCAACCAGGAAAAAAAGGGCTGTTCTATAACACCCCCTGCTCTGGAGCTCCTGGGCTTTGGTAGATTCACTTCAGCCCATGGATCCATGCCACCAGCAGCTGCTCTTCCCATCAGACAGCTGAGGATATCCTCCAAAGAGAGGCAAGTGTCTGCTGGTGGATGGCAAGGTGCTGCATTAGGACTGGCCCAGGTTGGCCAGAGAAGCTGTGGCTGCTCCTCCCTGGAAGTGTTGAAGGCCAGGTTGGATGAGGCTTTGAGCAACCTGGTCTAGTGGAAGGTGTTTCCAGCACACTGGAAAGCTCTCTCCTTGCCTGGACTGTCCCACCAGGCTACTGTCCAGATCAGTACTCTTGTGGGCAGGACTCTTGAGCCTTTTCCTATTGCCCTTGTCTGCACGGGGGTGGCACTTTGTCATCTCCAGCCTGAGGACCTCAGAAGGGGGTGAGCAGCCATCAACTGCTCCATGCACGTGCCTGCTGCACCCTGGGCTTGGTCCTGCTGTGGGTGAAGGGGTCTCCAACTGCCATCTGCAACAGGGATGATGATTTTGACTAGAAAATGCCATTTACTTTTTCATCCACATGCTTCTGATTTCTAACATAGACCAACCATCGTCCCTTCATCACTTTGGGGTTGCAGCAGCATGGGAGTGGAAAGAAAGAAGGACGTGGGGGGGTTGTGCTTTCAGACCACGTGTGACATGAGTTTCACATCTGCTGGTGGCTGTCTCCTGCTCTTATCTCTCTCCAACCACAAGAACCTGTGCTGGGCCACAGCAGTGGGTGTGCAAACTCTTCCTCACAGCCAGTATTTATAGGTTTGTGCTGCTCTAGTTGCTCTTTGGTCTCTCTTGGTCCCTCAAAAGGTGTGAGGCGCAAGGCAAGCACCGGAAAAGCTTTTAAAATACTTGTGAAAGGAGTTAAGTGCTGTCAGAAACCTGCCTTGGTTTCGTTTATCTCAAAAGTTTAATTAATCTCATTTATTTTAGCTAAGATTAAGCAGATTAATATGTTTTTAAAGTTTCCTTCCACCAACCTGGAAGGATTCATGTGGCCTGAGTGACCTGACTGATAAAAATTCCTCTTTGGAGCAGTTAAATGAAGAGGTTTGGAGCAGTTAAATGAAGAGGTGGCTATGATGATGATGGGGACGTGGTGGGAGAGATGGGTGGGCAGGCAACACATATCTAAGGCAGCTCATCCTTCCTGCAATCAAAGAAAATATCTACCTGGAGAATTAAAGTTTCATCCTTCAGTGTCTTTCTGAAGACACCTTTGGGTGAATGGTCACCCCCAATGTTGTTGTGGCACCTTGATGCATCCCATCCATTGCAGCTACCAAGGGCTTCCCAAGAAATGTGCTGCTCCAGAGAGGGAACATTGCTGGGAAAAGGACAGAGCTGCTTTCAGTTGCTTTTAGCTTCTCAGATGTCCCAAGCTCACGTAAACCTGATGGAGAATGCAACACGAGGACAAAATGCCAATGGAAATGTGAGATGACCCCGTAAATACCTGACCCTGCCTTGAGGAACCAAGGAGATGGGAACAGAGAGCCTGCACTCTGCTGGGCATGGGGTGAAGGAGAAGTTAAATCAGAACTGAAAATGCACAGCTGGCTACAAAACAGCATGAAAGGCCGAATCTGAGTGGGAGCAGCCTCCCCTCAAGCTCCACTCATCTTAAAGGTCATTGTCCTTCCTGTCCAAAAATGTCTGTCCTGCCTGCTGGGGATGCAGGTAAATGATGCAGTTGCTGCCTGGGCTCCCACACAGCTTGGCCAGGACATGGAAAACTACTGAGATCAGTGGATGTGACAAATGCCAGTGTGAGGAACACCACAACTCCAAGCTGGTGTGCAAGGTGAGGCTGGGTTTGATTGGTGGCCAAGGTGGGGAGATGAGAAAGGATTGAACTTCTCAGATAAGTGTGAGGAGCACTGGGGACCTCCTGAGGAACAGACTTGCAAGGACAATATTGCTCTGGGTAAAACCGAATTGGCAACACCAGCTAGAGCTGAGGTTGCCTCAGGAATGCTAAATTTGGGAATGAATGTAGCAAAATAAGGAGCAACAGGGAAAAATTAATTCCAGGTATATTTATTGGGAAGGAAACAGGTAGAGAAAGGAAGGGTCAAGAAATGGCAAAAGGGATGGTGAGGTCAGTGTAGGGCTGACCATGGTGTCCAGGCTGGATGTGGTTTGCCAAGTGGGAGCCATGGGCTGGCTGCTTTCCCTGGCTGCAGGGAACACGCAGGTGGGGCTGATGGAGCTGATGGGTATCACCGTGTTGGTGCTCTGCACCCAGCAGCATCTCCATCCACATACCTTTTCTTAATGCTTTACACACAGCTGTCCTGTCCCAGCATCCATGTCATGCTGGTTTTGCTGGTCCCTGGGAGTTGGACAGGGCAGGAAAGCTTTCCCCAGTGCTCCGTGGCAGAGCTCAAACCTTCCCAAGTCTCTCATCCCTCTGCTCTTCAGGCTAGAGCATGAAACTTGGTCCCCAGGTGCTTCTCTGACCTCAGGAGTGTCTCTCCCTTAAACTAAAATTCCCTTTGCAGAAAGCTTGTGGAATATGGATGATCCCAGCCCACATCCATCGTGGTAGGAGGAAAAGCTTCCCATGGTAGGACAAGTGTTTCAGAGCCTGCTTGAGCCCCTGGCCACCATCAGATACAGGAAAGGATGAGACCCCAGCTCCTGGAGCAGAGCAGAGGTTGGTCTCATCCTCCAGCCTGTATCTCAGGGTGGCCAGGGGCCAGGTTGGAAGATGATTGAGCTACAAGAAAGGGATGGATCTTCTGGCCTCGGGGCGTGGGAATGATCTGGGACATCCCCTGTAATTTATATTGCTGCAAGAACTGGAATGTGAAATGGCTCCTGGAAGCAGAGTCAGGCAGGGGATTGTCCCTGGTTTGACCTGGCCATCAAGCACAGCGTTTCTTGCACCCTTGGGGTGTGTTGCAGCCTTCCCACACCACCCACTCGCAGCGCCGGGAGGGGAGGGAGCGGCCGGGGGCGGTGAAAAGTGCGGGGACCAGAGCCGGGAGCTGCCGCCCGCCAGCGGGAAGGGTCCCTGGCAGAGGGACAGGAGAAGAGGAAGCCAGGAAGGAAAAGAGCAACCAGGAGGAAAACGGTGAGGCTGGAGCCAACCCAGGCTGGGACTATCCACGGCATTGCCTTCCATCCAGCCCTTCAGCCCAGGACAACCCTTCACAGGGTCCAGCCTGAGCCGTTATTCTCCATCCAGCCTGGGCTTTGAGGGGCTCTTCGAGGGAGCACAGCAATTTCTCAGCCTTCTTTTTCCTCGACAGATGCTGATGTGCCATCCCGCAGAGCTGATGGGGACCAGCTGGCTGCTCCTGGCAGGTAAATTGTCCCCAGGCTGGGTGAGGTGTTGATGTCTGGTGAGCTCCAGGCAAGATCTTCACCCTTAACAAATAGCAAACCTCACCCGTAGCAAACCTAGAGAGCCTGAGGCTTCAGCAGAGCTTTGCAATGAGGTTCTAATCTCAAATTAGACTTTGGAGATGGGTAAAAATGCTTCACCTGAAAGGAAAAGTGTCTCTGCTTCACTGGCCAAAGACAGAAGAGGTAGAAGCAGCTCAAGGTGCCAGGGCTAGAAGTCTACTGCAGATAGATTTGTGTTGGGGCTGAGATATGTAATAATATAAAATTTATTGCAGTTATCCCCGTGTCAGCAATCTCCCCATGGTCCCTGTATGTGCACTGAAGAAGCACAAAGGGGCAAAGATTTTTAGGGTGAGCATCTAAAATAGAAAAGAAATATTCCAACATACCCAGATTTCCAGATGCCGTGGTGTTAGTGAGCTCTGAGTGTCCACAGGGTGAGCTTTGGATATTGCAGCTGTAAAAAAAAAGATGCCTATGAGGAAGTATTTTCTCTTACCTTCCACTAATGGTTGCGTGTGTTCTGAATAAATGGTGTTTTCCTAGAGGAAAGGGATTTCCAGTGGTAAATTTGTCTCTTCTCACTGCCCACCTTTGATTTTGGGGGGCACGAAGGCACAAAAATCAAGATGGATAGCTGTTCCTCGAGGGTATGAGAGTGAGGAATTAAAATGGTCAGGTGAGTTGGAGTTCTACCTATTTTCTTCTCCCACCTGGGGTGCAAAATCCCTACGAGAAATCCCCAGTGGGAGCATAAGGGACAATTTGCAGGGTTGTTTGCAGATGTAAATACACAGCAACATCTGCTTATCAGGGTAGAAACGGTGGAGAGGGAAGAGTAAACACAGCCTGTGCAGCTGGTGGGTCTGTCCTGGGAGTAGGAGGCCACCCAAGACACACACATCCTGCTGCTGAGCATCCCTCTGAGACTTCAGAGCCGTGGGGGCTGGAAATGTGTTTATTTCCATGTTGGGAAGAGTGGTTGTGGTTGATGTTTGGGGACATCAGGCTGGAATCGCTGCCACCCGTCCCCAGCTTGGTGGGGCTCCATGCAAGGGCTAGGCTGGCAGACTGATGGTTTCAGTGAGGAGAAGAGGACCTTTAGCAGAAACCCTGGTGCCTCCTTCAGAGCAGCCTCTCGGGAGCACTGGGATGGCCACTGGCAATTAACGGGACCTCTGCCTGGGTAGATAAATACCATTTTGTTTCTTTCCTCCCCCTCGGGCTGGCTCTTTGCCTTAAACCCTTTTAACTTCACTTTCTTTTCTTTTTTTATATTGAGAAAAAAAAAAGAATCCACTTTATGAGATAAAATTGTACTAATTTCTCCTCCTTAAGTCCTCAAACACCCGTTTTGGTGTTTGTTGTGAGCCCAAGTCACATCAAGCCCAGAAATTGCCATGTGTTTTGGGAAATAAGTTGCATCCGGCTCTGCTGGGAGAGTGTGGAAACTGTCAGCCCCAAATAAGACCAGAAACTGGGAATCATAGAATAGTAGTGGTTGGAAAAGCCCTTTAAGATC
>NW_010338674.1:0-215 GCF_000700745.2 Antrostomus carolinensis
TTTCTCGCTCGCCTGAAAGCCCGTGGCACACATGTATAACCTTTGGACAGAGGGAAAGTGGAGAGGGAGAGGAGGGAGGAAGCCCCAACCTCTCAGAAAAAAAACCAGCACAGAATTATATTGTCTTTTATATTCTGTGCAGGAGTCAGACTGCAGTGGCTGGAAGCTACGTGCAAATCTGTCAGACCCTCAGGGCACAGGGTTCATAGTTCCCT
>NW_010338674.1:228-3629 GCF_000700745.2 Antrostomus carolinensis
TACATGTAAATATAATCACTTTCCTTCTCCCAAATTATTTTTCCAGTTGCAACTCCCAAACCAGTATAGCTCCATTGTAGCCCAGGAGCAGCAACACACTCTTTGTGTCAGAGAACAGTAGAGATGACAGACCAGAAGAAGACTACAGCGATCCACGTTTTTCCAGCACACAGCTCCAGATAAGCTCATTTCATGGTCCTTTACCAATTTTCCTTTGCTCCAGTTGTCTAGATTCTTCTGCAGTTTTCCTTCACTAAGCTTTTTCTCCGTTAAATAGTAAATAAGGACATCCTGTATTTTTCCTTTGAACATGGTGCACGTGATAAGGCTGGTGAACACACAGGCAGTACAAATATTTGTCTAGTGAAAGCACAGGCACTGTGTTCTCTCATTATTTATGCCTCTGCCCTCAGTTAAGGATGTTCTGGGAAGTTTAGCAAGGAAGGATATACGAGAATGTCTTGGCTCTCCTCTCCACATCCTCCCAGAGTGATGATCTTAAATCAAAAGCCTTCTATTACCATCATTTTTAATGACAACAGAAGGTCTCTAGAGCAGGTAGGACTTCTGCACCAGCTGGTGTACCGTAACTCTTCAAAAGAAAATGGAAGTATTTTAAAATAATTCACTTTTTGTGACAGAGGGTTACAGTGACAGTAAATATGCATTTTTATAAAGATCAGGGATAAAAAAAACCCCAACTTGGCATGCTATCCAAAATTGGAGGTGCCATAGGTCACGGGGACCCCTCAACGCATCTACTTAGAGCACAAAAGAAGTCACCACTTTGAAAATACCTGGCAAATCTGTGCAGTAAGATGCTTCGATGAGCACAGTAGTTAATGGGACATCAAAAGTATCGGCGTCTGATGAGTGATTATTCACGTCTCAAAACAGTCGCTGCACTCACAGGCTCGTATGGACATTGCTGCAGCAACTTGTGCTTCCCAAATTTTCCTCCCGGCTGTACCAGCCAGGGACCGAGTGTTTCTAAAATGAAAGCCAAGAGGGTTGTGCACAAGATGGCAGAGTGGGAGATGTGCCAGCATCCCGCAGCCACCCCAGCCCAGCGCCGGGCTCGGGCTGGCACCGCAGAGAGTCCCGGTGGCAGAAAGGACACAGCGAGCAAACAGAACCGTGATAAGTTCAGATCTAGTGCAGGTGCATGACAAATTAACTCAGCTCTAGAACAGAGACCTCCAGGTAACGCAGAGCTTGTGTCAGTCCCTCAAATAATCCTAAATTATTTTTTTGCTATTAGGAGGAAATCAGCTCAGCAGATTGCCAGCACTGCTTTATCATCCAAAAGAGGGGGTTTAGAGTTTTTTGGTTTAATTTGGGTTTTTCTTCCCACTTTGTGCTCTTCACTAAGAAATCTTTACCAGTGTAATTACAGAGCCTAGATTAAGCCGTTGACAAACAGACCAGCAATTTGGGCACCTACGTATTTGTACAAATACCCACAACACTGAAGGCTGAAAAAGGGGTTCTTGTACTTGTTTGCCATAAAAACCAGACATTTCTACTTGACCTGTGTTTCTAGAAGAAAGGAGTTTGGGATCATTTTTGTTTTATATGACAGAACAATTTCATGGGCATCTAAACTGTAAAAAATGTCATTGTACAAAGGTTAAAAAAATTCAACCAAACCAATAAACATTTTTGGGAATGACCTGCGTTCAGGTTATGGTTCCAGTCTGATCTTCCTGGACACTGTCCATCCCTCCCCCTTACCTACTCCTGACCCTACAAGCTGTGCGGGGGGTGGCAGGGGACCACGGCAGTGAGGTGGCAGCAGGCTGGCCATGGTGGGATCATCTGCCAGGGTTAGGAGCTCTTCAGAAGGGCTGCTCTAAACCTGACTGCCACCTGGATCTACTCGCCTGCCCAGGGCACGGCACAACTTCTCCCCAGGGGCCAAAAGCCACCTGCAAGTGGTGGTGAAGGAGTTTAAAGCTGAGCAGACAGGAGCAGCCCAGTGTTACCAGCACAGAGCCTGGGACGCAGGAACCATCTGCTGTGATCATCTTGGTGGTGAGAAGTTGAAGCCCAATGCCATTTTCCTCAGCTGGGTATTTTTTGTGCAAACTAACCACTCAGCATTCCTCACTGAGGGAAAGCATGTTTGTCCACATCCATCACCATCCTTCCTGGGGAGGTGATGTTCCCACAGAGATGCCCGGCAGCGCCTGCATGAGCAGAAGGTCAGCACTCCACGCAGGAGCTTTCTCACACACAAGTGTCATCCTCCACAGAGGCTTCCCAAGGCAAACACTGGGCCATCTTATTTATTTTTGGCTGAACACAGCCGGCTGTCACTGTCATTTACACACCTGTAGATCATTTACAAACCTGTAGATTAAGGGCAGTTAATGACAAAACAAGGGGAAATGGGTTTAAACTGAAAGAGGGGGGGTTTAGATTAGATATTAGGAAGAAGTTCTTCACTATGAGGGTGGTCAGACAGTGGAACAGGTTGCCCAAGGAAGTTGTAGATGCCCCCTCCCTGGAAGTGTTGAAGGCCAGGCTGGATGAGGCTTTGAGCAACCTGGTCTAGTAGAAGGTGTCCCTGCTGATGGCAGGGGGGTTGGAACTGGATGATCTTTAAGGTCCTTTTCAACCCAAACCATTCTATGATCTATTAGTGCTTCTAATCACAATCAGCCTATTGCATCTTTATCTCCAACTATTCTCCACTCAGGTCTCTTGATATTTGGGTGTGAAGAAGGTCTTTTTTTGTTGTTCTGGTTGCAACAGAAGACAGATTTACTGACGCAGACATCAGCAACATGAACAGCAGCTTAAAATGAGCCATTAATACCAGTAGAGCAACTGTGAAGAAGCTCACATCCCACAGACAAGTCAGATCCATCTCTTTCCCAAGGATTTTACAATCTTTTGTGAGACCTTGAGCCTGCAGTCAGCTCTCCATAGGCTGACACCAGCTCTGCCAGGGTCTATCCTACAGCTGGAGGTTTCCAAGCTGGCAAGCCAAGGTAGTGTCTTTATAACAGAGAAGAAATCCTGTGCCACCACATAGCAAAGCAGCAGTGGTGCTACATGCAGTGGTGGTGGTGGTTTGTTCAGTTCTCCTCATCTGTTTGGAAATCAGTTGTGTTGATTTAGTCAGAGAAATGGGAAAAGTGTTTCAGAGGAGGCTTTGAAGCAGGACAGGAGGAGAGCTGGTTGTCACAGGCCACTCAACTGCAGCCACTTTGAGGGGCAATTCCAGGATAGGCCATGCCCCAGGCACAGCAGCACCTCACTGCTGGGTGGTGCTGGTTGCACTGGGCACACCCCCATGCAGGTGCCAGAAACAGTTCCTTGGTGTTCACACAATATAAGACCCAAGAGACCAATTCCAGTGGGTCCAAATCAGCTCAGACATCTTGGCTAAGGTT
>NW_010338674.1:3652-11832 GCF_000700745.2 Antrostomus carolinensis
AACTGGAGGGATCTTCATTGCTGTCTCCAGCAGAGGTCACCTGAGACCCTCCCCACTCTTTCATACCCCAGGAACAGAACTGCTGGGCAGATCTGCTCAGACCTTTAGAGCTGTGTGTCCAGAGGACCAAGAAGAAGAGCAGCAAGTCTCCATGAAACATGCCTCCCTACCCAGAGCACTTCCCCAGAGCAAGCCCTGGCTTACACAGGCACAGCCGTGCTGGCTCAGGCTTGGAGGGCTGGGTCACAGTGCAGGTGGCCCAAGGAGGAAGGAGGACAAGCACAGGCAATACTTTCCTCAAGGACTCACCCAGACCCCAGCTATTTTGGGAAGTTCCCACACCCGATGTGGTTTGCCAGCTTGGTAGCCCTCAACACATCTTGCTTCAAAGTTATTTCTCCATCCTCCCCTTGAGCCCACACAAACTTTCTGTGGCATCCTTTGGCACAGAGTTACACAGATGCCTCCCTGATCCTTGATGAGCCACTCCCAGCACCCTTCCCCTCCTGCCTTTTCACTTAAAAAGCTCCTGCTCAGGCCCTTCTCAGAGAGATATTAATGTGCCAGTTAACGAGGAGCCTCGTTACCCTCCTGCAACCACACAGCTGCTACCAGGGGAGATGTTCCTCAGTCTTCTCTACCACCAGCTGCCATTAGCAGAACAGGGCAAAGTGGCAGAGCCATCTCCTCCCCAAACGTGCCGATGGCAGTGGATGTGCCACAGCCCTGTGTCTCCAAACCCCGAGGCAGCAATGAGATCCCAGATGCTGCCATGAGGACTATGAAACCATTTTAAGTAAGATGAATGGTCTTGCTGGGGATTTGGCCTGTCCCTTCTAGGAGTGCCCATTTCATAATCTTATCGGGGAAAAAAATTATAAATAACTTTAATGATGGCTCACAGAGATTCATTCCACTTCAACATCACTCCTCAAAAAACCCCACTCATGAAAAGACATTAATCTTCGCATGAGAGTGTGCCAGTTCAGTTACATCAATCTGCCTTTATACCCCGTGGACCTCTTAATCTGAGCCTGAGACAGCTGGTTAATACATTCATTTAACAAAAGACTTCGATATTCCACTGGCAGCGTCTTCATGAATTACAGCACCGCAGCTCCATCCCCCCGACTGACCCTGGAGCCTCCAGCACCACCACTGCCCACCCGCTCTCCTAGCCAGCAGCACAGGCACATCAGCGGGGTTTCTTTCTCTGGATTAGGTAATCTTAATCAATAGGATTACCAATTTAAAGTGAATGGTGTTTGAGCCATTAACCTGAGAGAATAATCCAAGAAATGGCAAGGCACAAGTTAGATGTTGTATATAAGTTACATGGGAGAGAGAGATATTGAAAAGCTTTACATCTGCTTGGGAGTGGTGGTGAGTGAGAAGCTGAACACGACCAGACAATGTGCACTTGCAGCCCAGAAGGCCAATAACCGTATCCTGGGCTGCATCAAGAGAAGCGTGACCAGCAGGTCTAGGGGGGGGATTCTCCCCCTCTAATCTGCTCTCGTAAGGCCCCACCTGGAGCCCTCAACACAAGGAAGACATGGACCAGTTAGAACAAGTCCAGAGGAGGCCACAAGGATGATCTGAGGGCTGGAGCACCTCTGCTGTGAGGACAGGCTGAGAGAGTTGGGGCTGTTCAGCCTGGAGAAGAGAAGGCTCCAGGGAGACCTTCTAGTGGCCTCCCAGTACCTGAAGGGGCTACAAGAAAGCTGGGGAAGGACTTTTCATAAGAGCAGTTAATGACAAAACAAGGGGAAATGGGTTTAAGCTGAAAGAGGGGAGGTTTAGATGAGATATTAGGAAGAAGTTCTTCACTGTGAGGGTGGTCAGACACTGGAACAGGTTGCCCAAGGAAGTTGTGGATGCCCTCTCCCTGGAAGTGTTGAATTCCAGGCTGGATGAGGCTTTGAGCAACCTGGTCTAGTGGAAGGTGTCCCTGCTGATGGCAGGGGGGTTGGAACTGGATGAGCTTGAAGGTCCCTTCCAATCCAAACCATTCTATGACTCTATGATATATATATATATACACACACACACACATATATATACACACACACACAAGTTATATGGGGGAAGGAAAGCCAGGGCTGAAGGCCACAGAACTCGTAGACCCATGAAATGAATAAAAGTCACTGCACTGTCAAACAGCTGCCACCCCTGAAAGGCTCCAGTGAGCGCTGCGCTGGAGAAAATGCCCACACAGAAACCAGTGCCCACTTCTCACTGGGACCACAGAGAATTCTGATATGGAAAAGCATTTACTGGGCTGTCCTGCCCCTCGCACCGCTTTGATAAGCAAGATGCTGTGAGCTGTGTAGGACTCACGTAACGTATACACCAGACATGCAGCTTCACGCGCTGCTGGACGGGGCACAGAACACGTAGGGTGTAATGACTGCTGGAGAACAGCCTGAAACCAACAGCCTTGGTTGTATCTCAAATCAAGTCTTCCCTTGGCATCAGCTGAATGCTTCAAAAATAAAAATAAAAAATAATAAAAAAAAAAAATCCAGAGAAGGAAGCAAGACCTTGTGCTTGGCTGCGTTATTGGCATCAGGGGAAGGAGGTTCCGGCCGCACCAGCCCCTCGAGCTGCAGCCAGCAACCCGCAATCGCTCCGAATTTGCAAACTGTTTCCTCACAAATGCATTTGGGTTTCTGAATAAAAGCCCAGATGCTGTTTATGCCCTTCTCTAGCATCTTGGTGCACTGTATTTTTTTAAAAAATGATGTGAATCAAAGCTCTCATTCTTTAATTAAACTTCATTTAGCTGCCATCTGCCTGGGATCAAAATGGCTTCATGTTTTGCAACTCTTAATGAGGATTGTTATTGGATTTGTAAACACATAAACAACAACCCCCCCCGCCCCCCCACCAAAGTCTTTGAAAAGTAATAAATGAGGAATGTGGCTCAAGTGTTAAGATCTACATCTTCACTCCTCTAATTGTAACGGAGCAGATCGCATTCAGCAGCTAATCACGTTATACACAAAAACTGTGTGTAAAAATACCCTGCAACTGCAGGATTGAGATTTGGGAAGAGCTGTGAGAATTACAGCCAAGGGAAAACAGTAATGAAGAGGTAGCTGTCATTGTTCCAGGGTGGGAAGGGTCAGTGCTCCTGTGTCACGAGCAAATGCAGGCACCAGGGCAGGTGAGTTTCCCACCCCAGCCATGGAAAATTAAAAGCAGTTGTCATGGCCCTGAAACTCCCCAAAATTACAGTAGTAATTACCACTATTCACTTCCAAAAATGTGATCTATTACCAGAACCCAACAGCCTCAAGATCCAGCCAGGGGATACTGGAGGTGCCCGGCAGCCACGGAGCGTCCCGGCCGAGCAGATGGGGCAGGGCAGGAGCTGCCCGTCGCCGAACGGGGCTGGGGGCACACAGAGCTCCAAGTAATGGATCAAGAAACTTTGGGAACAAAACCTGAGCCCAGAGCTTTGGCTCAGCCCATGCTGTAGCAGCAGGGCCAGCATTCCCCTGCCCCATCTTGCTAGCCAAGCTCCGAGCCAGGGATCAGCTGGGGAGAGGGAAGCAGCAGAGCGGGGAGACAGCCCTGCGCTCCCTCCCTGCTCAGCTTCCACTCACCCTCACATTTCCAACCTTTCTGATTGCATCTGGCTTTCTGATCACAATTATTAGACCCCAGCATAGCTCCCATGCCCTAATTTAACTCCACTGCCTTTCAGCAGCAGTAATTAGGGTCCCATACAGGGCACAGTGCTCCAGACCTACACCCTGCGAGCAGCCTTCCCCCACCGCTGGCACATCCATGGGACACCGGGACCGACAGCAGACCTGGGGCAGCCTCAAATATCTCCACTCATTACCAAACATTGCTGCTGCCTTTGGTGCTACAGCATCAGACCTTGATTTTTTAACAGAAAAAAAAAAAGTCAAAATATAATGAGTGAGCCCTCTTAGGAGACACCTACTTGGTGGGATTTGATCTGTGAATAAGCCCCTTTCAGAAAGCTGGGAAGAGAAAATTGTATTTTTACCCCTGAATTGTGTTTCTTTGTTTCCTAATTGGAGATGCCACAGGTTTGAGCATCAGGCAGAGACAAGAAAGACTTCAGATTTTGATGCCAACTGCTCAGATGTCAAGCTGTATGTCTAATTGGGGTCACGGATACAGATCTCTGCTCTTTTTTTTGGCTGCCACCTTTGTGCCATCTCCTACATTTGTTTGGGCTTTTATTATCTCATGTGATCATTTGCATCTAACTCCAAAGCAAATGCAAGTCCAGAGACAGGAAATAAAACTGCAGCTGCCTTGAAACGCTTCTGCCCACCATCAAAACCTTCCTGTGGCCTGAAAAGACAAGGACTCGAGCAGACCAAAAACCCATAAAACAAATAAAGCAGCAAATTGCACTCAGAAAAGCTGTCACAAGTGACTTTGATACTGTGTCCGCTACCATCCACCCCCCCAGCAGACCACGGCTGCTGCTTTCGGGTCAGGTTTGCTCCATGAATAGTCTGTGACCCATCCCTCAGCAGGTAGGGACACTCAGCAACGGTCACCCCACCCCGACGCCACGAGCCCCAAGGGCATCTCGCTTCCCTGGGGGTTCCTGCTGGGCTGCATTTACCTACAGACCCATGGGATGTTTCTTCTTGTGGGCTTCTTATGCTGCCCTCATGCCAGGATCAGCTCCCACAGCGTCTCGCCCGTGCGCAGCTCTCAGCGGACACAAAGCCTGAGTTAAATGCTTGTCGTGGTCAGCAATAGCAGTCGGTGCCATCAGCTGCTGCTGCCAAACTCTACGAGTGGAATGAAAGTCAAATTGCAGGAATTACAAACAACAGCCCTCAATTTACTGGGTTGCTTCGCACATGGGCTTTGTTTAGTGGACATGGTGGTGTTGGGTTGATGGTTGGACTGGATCATCTTAGAGGTTTTTTCCAATCTTAATGATTCTGTGATTTTATGGGGCAAAGAGGCCCCAGGTGCACAGAGGAGCCTCAGGGCTCCCCTGGCCACTCTCTAGCGATGCCACTGGCATCTTGCTCCAGTGTTATGGAACCAGTAGAGCATCAGTAGGGTCAGCCTGTAACTGCAGGAGCTTCTGCCCCATAAGGTATCAAAGCCTCTCAGAAAATCATAAATAGTGAGGAACTTCACTGGATGAAAATCTTTTCCTGGTTCAGAAGCTGGTTAAACGCTCACAACTTAAATTGCTTCTGTGCCTTTCCAAGCCTGGGGCTGCAGGAGACCGGAGACGAGAGGGCTCAGGGGGGTCTTGCTCCTTGAGGGGCCTGGAACCTCCTTCCTGCTTCATCCAAACCCACTTCTGCTCCAGAGCCAACAGGACTCGCAGGTCTCAGATGCTGCTGGGGGCTGGTTCCCTTGTCTGTTGCCGCTGTACTTTGGTACCACTCCTCCTGCTGCTCTGTACCTAAATTTTTACACCTTTGATCTAAATTAAATGAAGCATTAAAATGTGTCAAACCTCTTGGTTTCAAGCTCTAGTGACACTAAGGATTTTATTGAGCAGCCAAAGAATGACAAGGTCCATCCAGGGGTGCTCTCCTGCACTTATTCTTACCTATAAATGCCATTTATCAATAATATACGTAATAAAATAAGTACTTTTAAGAGCAAGGCAACACTTTTTATTTTCATTTAAAAAGGCCTTGATGGCAGGAATATAGTGTAAAAATCATTGGAAAAACTAAAAGGCATTGATACATATTGGAATATACACTTTTTACATAAATTACATTTATTTATTTATTCTTTCATTTGAGGTTCTTATTCGGTATTGAGGTCTAATAGTTAATAGGTCCTGGGATCTGGACGTTTAGACCACCATAGTCTAACATGTACATGTTCATGGGCCATTGCTGCAAGAGAGGGAGAGAAAAAGAAGGCAAAAGTCTCTGTTAGGACACAACACCAAACCATGCATACATCAAATCTCTGACATGTTCTGACATGGGCTGTTGTTCCCACTTGCCAAATAAGATAAAAGAACCAACCCCAAACCAAAACACCACTGGGAAACCTGATAAAAAATCCTTCTAAGTTTATATATCTCTTGCTTTTAAAAAAAAAAAAAAATTAAGTGTTTTTAAAAAGCATTTGGTATGATTGATAACATAAGCCAAGCCCTGAGGGAGAGCAGTTGGATGCATCTCCCTGATTTCATTTCCTATTTTTGCAGTTTCACTGTACACCAGAGCTCTGCAACGCTCCCGGGACGGAGCCGGAGCGATGCTCCTGGCACAGCTCAGACCATGGGGGAACCGCCGGGTCCTGCCGAGAGGTACCACAGGGCTGAGGTGACACCACCAGCTGAGGTGACACCACCAGCACTGGTGTTTTAACCCAGGGGGGTTGGGGGGTTTGCTCAAGCCTGTCCCATGTGTGGCTCCTGCTAACGCTGAGCATTCCCCCACAGCACTCGGCAGGATTGATGCGGGAGAGCCTGGAGGGGCGGTGGGCACTTGGCTCTGCTGACCTCCCCCAGACAAACCCGGCAGGAAAAGGCAGCCCCAAAGGTGCGTCCCCTCCTTTGCCAAACCTGCTTGTGCCATTTTACATCACACTTTATAGTGTTTGTCAGGTGGAGGGAGGTGGTGACGGTGCGAGGAGAGCAGAGAGCAGCATCCTGAAGCAGAAAGATACGTAGGCAGTAACCCCCCTAATATTTGGAAGGCTTTACCACAAGTGAGATCTGATTTGTTGATGACGTAGACTCCATATTGGAAGAGGAAGAAGAGGAAGATGAGGAAGAGGAAGATACCGAGTTCCCTTCGGAGATCCTCTTCCGCTTCCGTTTGGGAACGCTGGTGTCTTTCTCTGCAGGGAGAGGGAAAGCATGAGGTGTCTGAGCCCTGCAAGCAGCCCCTAAATGCAGGGACCCATCCCACCCTCTGACCTCACCTCCCACTCAGCATCCCCCCACCATGATCTGCTATGCTGCCATTGGTGACACGGCCTTGGCCATCATGACCTGGCACGGAGCTGCCAGCTTTCCTCAGTCATCGTCGAAGAAAATCCCCAAAAATCAGCAAATCCCAAACTCCAGCACTTGCAGAGCCTGATATCCTACAGACCTGAGTCCGTGCTGGATGCTTTGGGGCTCTGCAGGTACCAGCTCTGATGATGATATGCCCATAGATATCTGCATCTATGATATCCCCATAGATATCTGCATCGATGAAGCTTCTCATACATCTCTTCTTACATCAAGTTGCAGGCATGCTCTCACTTGCCAGATCTCTCTCCTCTACCAAGCCACTTATTTTCATAAAACTAATAGGATGCTAATTATCTCTGGGGCTGCTAATTCTGACACATTTGATTAAAACTGCCTGGGATTTATTGGAGAGGATGGGACAGAGAGAGAAACGCATTCGCAGTGATCACAGAAACCTTGTTTCCTTAGAAGCTCAACTGCTAAATGACGGCTCAAATTAAGGGTTTTAACCAGTGAATAAATTGCTCGTGGTGAGTAAATTGCTAATGGGAAAGGGATAATCAAATCCTCTAGAACATGCTGAAAGTTTGAGTCTAACAGCCCATTCCCTCCCCAGCTCACAGAAGTGCAATGTCTAAGAGGATGGTTTGCTCCTGAGCAGACACTGAGCCTGATTGCTCTTTTTCCAGGTAGAATCTTCTCCCCAGTGTACCCCGGAGGCACAGGGGGTTTGAACATCTCCCCACAGCCCCTGTCCATCCCTTTTGCCTGTACATTCTCTCTGCCACAGGGCAGGGAAAGCCACATTATCCCTTAGCCCTCTCCTTACCTGTGTGTTTGGCCTCAGTGCAGATTTCAGCAAACGGCCTGGGCAAGAGACAAGCAGAGTCAGAGCCAGCAGACGCTCTCGTTTCTCCCCGACACGCCTGCCCGTGCTGGGACACAGCCCAGACCCCAACCCTGAGCTGCCTCCTCCAGCACTCACCTGCATGGAGATGGGACATGCAGCCTCCCCAGCACTCCCTGGAGGGAAGGAACCTGAAATAACTCAGCTGGGTTTCTATGCCATCCCGTTATCTGCCCCCACACCATGCCCCTTCCCAGCATCATCACCTCAAACTGCACAAGAAAGATCATAGAATCCCAGACTGGTTTGGGTTGGAAGGGACCTTAAAGCTCATCCAGTTCCAACCCCCCTGCCATCAGCAGGGACACCTTCCACTAGACC
>NW_010338674.1:12203-13582 GCF_000700745.2 Antrostomus carolinensis
CCATGTCTGTCTTGTGTTGGTGGCCCCAGCACTGGAGGCAGCACTGCAGGTGGGGTCTGAGGAGAGCAGAGCAGAGGGGCAGAATCCCCTCCCTCCACCTGCTGCCCACGCTGCTCTGGGTGCAGCCCAGGACACGGTTATTGGCCTCTGTGCTGCCAGCGCACGTTGCCAGCTCATGTTGAGCTTCTCACCCACCACCAGATGGGATAAACTGTCCCTGCTGAGGCTTTGCTGTGCCCACCCATGGCTGAGCACCTCCTTGCAGCACCGGGCATCAGATGCTGGGACTGAGCGGGTGCTCTGCGGGTGGGCGATGGCGTGGGGCCCCACGGTGACTTACCCCACTCACGGCTGGACAAGCAAGGGCAACACCTAATGAACAGAACTTCCCCGGTTGCAGAGCTGGGGGAACTTACTGGAGCTGGTTTATAATCACCATCCTGATGCTCTCCCGTGCCTTCAGGATCTTCTCCAGACGATGGATGTCGTAGGTATTGGGGTTTCTGAAAGGGATATCATCCGGCAGCCCGGTAACCTCCATGGCGTCAGGACTGTCCCTGATGAGTTTATAGGGCACCATGACAGGCCGGTTCAAACCCAGAGCCTCTCCTGTAACAGCAGAGCAGAGGACAACACACCAGCTTTACCCCACAGGGCTCCAGATCCTACCAACTGCAGGACCAAGAGACCCATGAGGACTTTGGGAAGCCACAGCTGCTGTGATGCCCGACCTTTGCTGCAGGCACGTTCCACCCAGCCACTTAAACATCTGCCTGCCCAATTCATTGCCTGCCCCATTAGTCTTCATTTAGAATCCTGCCAGGAGCCTCAGGTGAGGGCTGTTTACAGCACCAGCACTTGCACACCCAGCTCTGCTCCGTGCAGACCATTCCCATCACCATGTTCATGCCAGCCCGTGGCTGGGCCAGCAGCAGCAGAGTGGGAGGAAGCCCAGGAGAGAGGGAACATGGGAGAGATTTGCCCATCTCCTCCTGGCTCTGGCTGTCAGCTGTTTTGGGGGGTCACTGGGGTGAAGATCACATCCATCACTCATCATCACATCACTCCTGCCCATTTTTTTGAATTACTTTATCCCTTTAGCCTCCACAATATCCTGTGGCAGTGAAATACCACAATCTAATTCCTTGCTGCATCAAAAGTACTTCCTTCTGCACAATTTAAATGTTCTGCCCACCTCTCTGGGTACCCTTTTATTTCCTGCATGGTGAGAAGCAGGGAACATCCCTCCCCTCTGCTGGTCCTGACTGCAAGAGCCTGCTCTCACCTCGCGTCTCTGCAACCCCCAGACAAGGAGGTGAGAGCTGCCCCCAACCCCATTTCTTGCTCTTCTTGCAGGGAGTTTGTCCCTGGAGCCCACC
>NW_010338674.1:13613-15292 GCF_000700745.2 Antrostomus carolinensis
CATGGGAAGGCGGGGATCGGTTGGGGGCTCAGCCCCCACGCTGGGTGGGTGCTGCTGAGCTGGGGTGGATGGGGATGCTCGGAGCCCAGGGAGCTGCACCCATATGCTGGCACCTCCAACGGGGAAAACCCACCCCAAAAGCAGCGCACAGCCCATGCTGCGAGCAGCACCCCGAAATAGACAGGGTTTGAGGGAAAGGTGAGCAGCCTTGACAAGAGAAGACCTGAGAAAGGAGAGGAATGACATTCCTCTGCTATCATTTTGGCTATTTACCTTCTCCTTCAGGCAATTATTTTAGGGAGAGAAGCGAGACACCACACCAAGGCAAGCCACAGAGCTGCCATGGCTTGGCTGTGCAGCCCTGGGGACTCACAGGTTGAGAAACAACCACCCAGCCCTGACACAAGTCATGCCCAAACAGGGACAGCCACGAACAGCAGCAGCCTGTCCACATGGGGCTGAGATGATGGTGCCACTCGGGGTGACACCGCTCGGGGTCGTGCATCCCACGGCTGCCTCTGACGCTCCCCCTGCCCGGCTGCTATTCCTGTGCACCTTTCCCCAGCAATGGTGGAAGGTTGGGTTTGCTAAGCAGCACAAGGAGCCTGCAAACAGCATTTTCAAATCTTCTTCAGTCTCCTGACCTCCTTTTCCAGCATGGCTCCAGTGAGCTTCTCCCGAGCCGTGCCCCATGTCAGGCAGGTAGCACAGGCAGGGGCTACTGCCAGCAGGCTGGCGCAGGGCAGGCACGCTCAGCGCACACCCAACGGCTCACACCACTCCGAACACATTAAAAACACATCCAAGGCTGATGCCAAACTGAACAAATCCTGCTCCTTGGCTGCGTTTTTCCATCCTCCCTCCCCTTGCCAAGGATGAGCTGTCAACAAGAAGGTCACAGTCCCACCTGCCGGGAGTGAGACACGGGAACGTCCCCGGGGACGGGCTGTAACATGGAGCAGTGGGATGAAACCGGTGCTGCAGCAGGCTGCTGTGTGCCCAGCCTATAAATAGAGGCCTTCAGTGGAATTAATTTTAACTATGGCTGCTGTCAGCAAAAACAAACCCTCTTGGTGATGTGTGCAGATGGGAGTCTCACCGTATTTTTCATTGAAAAGCTCTTTCACTTGCTCTCGGAGAATCACCTTCTCTCCGAGCCTGTTGGCATCGTCCTCATCTGCAAAGCAAAAAAAAAGGACAGGGAATAAAACACCCCGTTTCTTTCTGAACCCCCGGAAAAACCATCCCACTGTCACAACGCATGACTGTGTCTCTCTGTCCCAGCATGGTGTGGGGACATCTCCGCGGTGGCTGCTCAGAATTTGCACCTTCTAGAGCCGTGCCAAGTAGCTATAAAATGCTGCCAAATCTGCATTTGCCACGCGCCACCACGGCTGAGAGCGTTTTACATCTGCTCTGCGGTGCTGGCAATGACTGCAGAATATGCAAAGCGATGGAGACTCAGGCCCTCGGTGCCACCAGTGCTCCCACAAGTGATATCAAGAAATGAGATAGCACTTTTATAGCTGGGCTCCTATGTACAGTATTGTTTCATAATATGCCATATAATCAGCTTGGCTTTACTAGCTTTTTAAATTATCCTCATCGTGCCAAACAGTTTCTCCCCCGTTCTCTCATTTCAAGCAATGTGTCTATGTCAGTAGATTTCCGCCCCCTCC
>NW_010338675.1:0-7196 GCF_000700745.2 Antrostomus carolinensis
GCCGCCGGCCGGGGTCCCCCTGAAGGGGGAAGGTGGGCCCGGGGCGGCCTTGCTAGAGCCAGGCCCCCGGGATGGCATTTGTAGGCCGTGTGTGTGTGTGTGTGTGTCCGCCCCGATCCCGGGATAACCGCGCAGGGCGGGAGCGCCAGCCCGGGAAGGATGGCTGCGGCTGCCCGGGGGGGGGGGGGGGGGGGGGGCCCCAAAAAGGTTGGAGCTCTGGTAGACAGCGCTAGGTGTTCAGGTTGGTGGTTTGCGTTTGTTTTTAGATGTAAGAAGCAAATTAGGGGCTCTGCATATAACTTCAGCAGTGTCTGTCCCTGAGGCGGTGACGAGAAAAACACCTCCCGCGATTGTCATTTTGGCGTGTTTTGAAAGAGTTGGGTGCAGCCATGTCAGTGGGGAGGAGAGTGCTGGAGGAGAGGGATCTGCTTGTCTTAGACATTTAACCTGACTATGTAGGTTGCATTGCTCTTCAGCTACATAAGAACTGCATTTGCATTGAACAATCAGCAAACCTTAATAGAAACAAGCACCAAAGGGCAGTGAGTGGAAGGAGTGGGGAGGTTTTTAAGTCTTGCGTTTCTTCTGACTTTTGCCACTGAGCAAAAGCACTTTAGAAGAACAGACTGATTACTGGGTTTGGGGTTGTTTTTTTGGTTTCTGAAATCCTTTGATAAAAGGCATAAGGTTAATTTGGTAATAACTGAAATTATTCTCAGCTAAAATCACTCTGCAATTTTAACAACGGTGATTGTTGAGATTACACAATCTCAGCTAAAGTTTGTTTGGCTGTGTCACAATGGTTTGGCAAGCTGACATTTTTCTCTGGAGAGTGTATTTGTTTTTTATTATGGCTCTGAAATATTTTATTTACCAAAAAACATAGAATGGCTTGGGTTGGACAGGACCTTAAAGATCATCCAGTTCCAACCCCCCTGCTGCAGACAGGGTTGCCAACCCCTAGATGATGCTGCCCTGGGCCACATCCAACCTGGCCTTGAATGTCTCCAGGAAGGGGGCATCCACAACTTCTCTGGGCAACCTGTTCCAGTGCCTCACCACACTTTGGGTGAAGAATTTACCTCTAATGTCTAACCTAAATCTCCCCTCTGTTAGTTTAAACCCATTTCCCCTTGTCCTGTCACTATCCACCCATGTAAAAAGTTGCTCTCCCTCCTGTTTATAAGCACCCTTCAGTGAATATCTGTGAGTGCAGAAGTATATGATCTCTGGCAAACATTTGCAGATGCTCTCTAGAATTTGCAAATGGCCTGAAACAATAGCTCTGAATGCTCTTTTTTCTTTCCAATTTCAGTGGAATAGTAAGTTTAAAACTCCATAAGCAAGATTTATGCCCCATTCCTGGAACATGCAAGTGTTCAGACACAATTACACAATCACAGTGCTGTGATTTTTATTCAGTGGTACTCACACAAGCACTAATTTGTTACACTTGTTTAAGAGTGTAAATGTATGAGTAGCCCACTCCCACTTAGCAGCCCCTCTTTCTCTTACTTTCTCAGCGTCTGATAGAAATGCCTCAGTTTCTTTAGAGCTGATTTGATTATGTGGAGGAATCACCTGTATTTCTGTGCAGGAATAAATGACTGCAGTAATGCTGATAGTCAGAAAATAGAGGATTGTGCATCAGCAGGCTGATGTTGCAGGGTAAATGAATGAAGTCAGCTGTATCATCGTGAGAAGCAAATAGTTCAGATGAGTTTTTCCATTTTTGTATTTGAGAGAACTCTTTGGACACTGAAAATGCCTCTGACTCTAAGGGAATGGTCCCTGATGCTGTTGAGTCTCTCGGTACTACCTATGTTAATTTTTAGTGGGACTTGCATCTGGCCCTCTTCATTGAATTAATGTCTTTCTCTTTAATAAGAGGTTGCTATCATAAGCCAGAATTTTATTTTCGGATCACATCGTCCAACATAGATAAGGTTAAAAGAGAGAGACTTTCCTCTCTCACAGTGATAAAATTTAGAAAAAACAACAGATGTCTGCTCACTTCGTTGTTATCCTTACAGCTTCCTTTGTTATACTTTTTTTCAGGGCAAGCATCTTTTCCTGCTAGCATCAGAAAAAAAAACAAGTTCCCTTTGCTGGGAGAAGAAAAGCAATTCAGCTGACCTCACAAATCCTCCTTGTCCTGGACTGAGATTTTAAAAAAAATCAATCTCCTTGCTAGAGAAAAGACTCCAGATTACATTACAGAAGTCTGAGTGTCAAAGCCATCCTGCTTACTCTGGATTTTACTTGAGTCTATCTATGTTAGAGGTCAGTTCACAGTAGGTGTCATTGTTCTTGGCTGTTTTAAGATTTGGGGTTTTACTATTGTCTTTGTCAATATTCTTCAAATACACAGATTTTCTATATTCCATGTATTACACTTGTGATCTTACTTTTGTTCCAACACAAGTAGCTACTTATCAGCTAGAGCTTGTGACTTAATGAAGCACAAAAAGAGAGCAATACTGTTTATCACTCACATTTTTTATATCCACCCACTTAGTAAGCTCCTTCTCCAAACTGCATCACAAATAGCTTGCTAAAATCAGTCTGAGCAAAAACCATAGAGAAGGCTGACCAGGCCAAGTGTGTACAAACTGAGAGGAAAAGGTTGTTTATGCTTGGTATTTATTTATAAGTAAGTGATAAAATGGCAGCTTGATGAAAGGAACATTGTACACTATGCCTATTCTCATTTGGTAGCAAAAGCCAAGATGGCACCTCAGCTCATGAACAAAGGGGTTCACATCAGTTGCATCCTTGCGCTGCTTCAGGAAGCATGTAGTTGACTACCATACAGCCTCTGCAGGCCTTTTGTTTCTTGCTTCTACAGATCCTTTTCCTCTGAGTTTCCACTCCACATGTTCTCCATGTTTTAGTTCAGGTGTAACTTTCAGCTGCAAATTTGAGCCTTGTAGCCCAGGCTGATAAGGAGAGCCACCTTATTTTGACATTTTGCAGGGACTTAGGATAACAAGGAAAAAGCAGAAGGAAAATGGTCAGTTTCTGCAAATTAACCTGTTCATGATAGCAAGAGGACCTTGAAGCCATCATAGGGTGTCCCTGGGAGCTCCTGTCCATGCCTTGCTGTCACTGCAGGACTTGGCTTACCTGCCGTGCTTCTTCAGGGGAGAAGCCTAATGTTTGTAAGCTTCCTCAGGGACTAGAGCTGCAGGTGTTGGAGCTAGCTGTGGCTGAGTCTGAGCAGAAGTCCAAACAGGGCAGGAGGACTGAGGATTTACACAGCTCTCAGGATGTGTAAATGAGGAAGTCTGTCCAGAGTCCTGTTGTCAGTGTTGCTCTGGGAAGAGCTCTGGGTGTTGCTGAGGTGGGGGAGGAATCCTAACATCAGCTGAGCCTCTGCTACGTGGTTCTGGACCGCAGCATTAGGCAGTCTGGCAGCTGGATGTTTCAGCCTTGGATAAGTCAGTGAAGAAAGGAAAAGTAATAACCATGTTAGTCTTTGGTAGAGTCTGCGCACTTGTATCACTGCATGCTCTTAGATCCCAGTGATCTACTGGGGCACTGCAGCCCAGAGACAGTTTGTTCAACTTTTTATCTGTCTTGCTGCTTTGTAGACTCTCTCACAGGAGAATTGTTTGGAGATGATCTCATGATAGTATAGCACATTGGTTATGGGTAGTGTTCTGCCCTAGAGTGAGCTGTAGGGATCTGCCAAAGAATGTGGGATTGGGTCCAAACAAGTATCAGCAAGAGGGGAGAAGCTGCATGTCTCTATGCAAAAAGCAACTGCCAAATGGAGCATATTCATTACTTGGTTTTTTTTTCCCTGATCTGAATGGTGAATGCATTTTCCTGCTATTTCAGGTGCTCCCCTGCGAACTGGAGCAGATGTCTGAGACCAAGGGCAGCATGCTTGTTATGTTCCTACTGTGACTGCTCCATGTTATCCTGCTTCCTAGACATACTTGGGTATGGGAAAGGAGTTTAAAAACAGTATAGGTTGACCAGCAAGTGTTCAACTAGTTGGAGGTCCTCCTTCACATGAATTTTGCCAACATGTCCCAACCAACATGTCTCTGCCTTTGGTGAGCGTAAGGAAGCTATTTCTACAGATACCCAAAGTCCTGGAAACTGTGAGAGATGCTGGTGATATGAGAGGCCCTCCTTGAAGTGAGGCTAATGTTTTGCTATGGTCTTTGTGCCTGAGGCCTGCCCTGCATAGGGAAACAATCTGTCTCAGCCTTCTGTCCTGTCACTTTCTTGCTGTGCAGGAGGGCAAGCTTTTTAATGCCCCTTCCAAGACTCACATCTGATCCTGCTCTGGGAGCAGGCTGTCTGTGGACTGAGAGACCCATGACATAGTGGTCATGACTGTGAGGGGACAGTCCTGGAGTGAATGGCTGGGGCAAACAAGAGTCTTTGTGAGCCTGGGACTTGAACAAAAGAGGTGCAGTTGAGGAGAGTTGTAAGAAAACTTTTGCTGGTTACTTCACCAGGTTCATGTCACGGAAACAAAGTAAATAGCAGTCCTGACTGAGTTGCTGTTTACAACATCTCAGAGGGGGTTTGCATTCAGAGCCCCTATAGCACCATTTTGAAACAACGCTCACAGCAGCTGCGGTAGGAAGTTGTGTAACTGTGTGCAAGAGTCGGTTGCGGGAAGGCCAAGAGGAGTTTAAGTGCTCCAATAAGAGAGTGGACTACGAAGAGTGGTGCCCAGATACATCTTTATTGATATACCAGTATAAGCAACAGCTGAGGCCGTGATAAGCTGTGTTGCTAGCCAGAATTTCTACCTTGTCATACTTGGCTATTCCAGAGCACATGAGTCACATGTGATTAACCTTAAATTCCCTCCTGGATATAGGAGTGGCTGGGGAGAGACAAGGTCTCATGTTTTCAGATGGTGGAAGGGTGCTCCCATCAAGGGTACTGTGACTGTGTCTGCCTGGGTCATACATGCTAGCTGTGAGAACCCATGCCAGTGAGACATTCAGCTGCATGAGACAGGGCGTCTAATCTAAGCAGTGTCCCTGTGCCACAGCCTTCTGTTTTCTCTTCCTCAGCTGTGAATGTGTGCCTACATGAACACAGAAGCTGGAGACAGGTGAGCCTTCCAGGCTTTCTGGAGAAGTCCACACCTAAGAAGGAGACTATTCTAGTTTTGATTACAGCCAATAAGGAGCACCTAGCTGAAAAGGTCAGGGTGAACAGTAGGTGACACTGTCCATGAAACAGCAGAGTTCGTGATCTGCGGGACCAAAACAAGGAATAGGGTCATTGTAAACGCCATGAAATTCAGGAAGGCAGCCTTCAATGAACTTGGAGAATAGGAAGGTAGGGATCCCCTGGGTAAACAGAAAAGAAAGTGTGAATTCACAGGAGTTTCTAGTAATAATAATAAGAGCCAAAGCACAGGTTTTCATTGTGAAGGAAAGTCAGCAACTGTAGTTAGGAAACCAGCTTGGCTAAATCACTCAACTCAGGAAAGAAACCTCTAGGGAAGGAGAAAGCAGATTAGACTATTAGGGCTGAGAATAAAAGTATAACAGAAGCGTGTAGGAACAAAATCAAAAAGACACAAGCATGAAATGAAATGCAACTTGCAAGCAAAATTTAAAAATCCACATCACTCTAGAAGCCCACTAATTATATGAGGAAGAAAGAATTCTCTAACTGTGAAGTGAGAAAACCAAAAGGTGTCAGAGAGGCAGAGACTTCTTCTAGACTTCACTACAGAAGACCAGTAAAATAAGGAAACTGATGCATTAGCCTCAGTTAAGAAAAGGGTAGAGTACTGAAGACAAGTATTTTCAAATTGACCTCAAGTCTCTAACTTCATCCTAGTGTATTTAAAGATCTTGCTAACAGAATCTCAAGTGTCATTAATCAATTTCTTTGAGAAGTTATGGATGTTAGGTAAGACAGAGGGAAACTGTAAAGGGACGAGCATGGTGGAAGGGAGGGAGCACAAAAAGACAGTATGAAATTACTGATTAAGGAAATTAATATAATTTTTTTTAAATAGTGAAAAGTATATTTGTACATCCCTGAAAAATAGTATAGGGATGAGTTACAGTCAGCAAGAAATCACATCTCAACAATCTGATTGCCTTTAAAAGAGTATGACATACCTTGTGGATAGAGAAGAGCTGTAGATGTGCTATGTCTGGATTTTCAGACAACTTTTCCTGTCATTCCCATAGGCAAATTAATAAAGTGTGTTCTGCATTCATCTGCAGCTAGGTGTTTTCCAAAGGTTGTTGGAAAACCAGAGTAATAGGGTCGTTCTCCATCAAAATGGAAATGTGTATCAGGTTGGATTGCACAGATCCAGAATTAGGTGACCTGGGCGAATGCTTATAGAAGGGAAAATGCATATAGAATTTACATGTGTATCAGTCTGGGAAGGAGTAAGTATGCTGGAGGACAGGGACAGAATAAAAAATTCTTCAATTAGAAATATGAAAAAAATGGGAAGCTAGTAAAGCAAAACAGCTGCAGACCTAGGCAGGAATAATCAACTGGTAGGGAAAACTGGTTAGGTAGCAGTTCTGTACAATAGTAACTCAGGCTTTGAGTGGTCACAGACTGTGTGAGTCAACCATGGCTTGTTATTGCAAAAAAAGGTAAGTGTCCTGCTGGGATGTATTATGAGGATTAGAGTTTGCAAGACTTGGCAAGGAATTCTGCTTTGCTTAGCACTTGTAAAGCTAGTTTTGGATGTTGCACATGAAGAAGAATGTGGACAACTTGGAGAGCAACCAGAATGTCAAGGGGCGTAGAGGAAATACTGAGTTATTTCAGATTGGTTAATTAGGGAAGAGTGAGTAGGAGAATGACAACAGTCCACAAATATGTGAGAAGTTATTGGTGAGATGGTGAGATTCTTCCCCTGTTTTCTGTGTCTACCAGGGGAAGAAATTGCAACTAGGATATTTTAGGTTAAACATTAGGACAAACATTTTTCAAGGGTAGAGGTACTGGAAAAAAGATTGCCAGTGGTATTGTCAGGGTCTGTCATTGGGGTCTTTAAGAACAGGCTACGTACATACCCTCCATAAACAGAAATTTAGTAGGTGTAGTGGAGCTGCCTGGAGGCAGGGAGGCTGTCAGTATGACTTTCTGAGGAACCTTCAGCCCTATGTTTTTATTATTGCTAATGTCCTATCATAGAATGGTTTGAGTTGGAAGGGAGTTTAAAGATCATCCAGTTC
>NW_010338676.1:0-2503 GCF_000700745.2 Antrostomus carolinensis
AAGACCTGTCTGTAGCAATTTGGGGGGCATATATTAATTTACCTGATCACCCTGGGCTAAATTCTCCCTCTCCATCTTGAATTAAATCTAAGCATGAAGCAAAAGCATTTGTGTAGTCATACATGAAAGTCTCTGTAAAGCGTTTTAGGATCCTTCAGGAAAAATGCTAAATATCTGTTCTATAATTCAATATATGTTAATACATTCACCGCAGATTTCAACTCTCCCAATTCCACAGGATAAAAAAACCCAAGAAAATTAGTGCTTGCTGAAATGTCATGATGTCAAAGGATGGAAATGGTCCAGGGTCTCAGAACATTCAACCAAGTTCTGTATGGGGAGCAGTGACAGACCTCATTACAACAGAGGCACGGGGTACGATAAGGAGGGAACCCTGCACTCAAGCACGTCAGGTTTGACCTGCAAGTGCCAAAGCCACAAGCCAGATGCTGTTTCACATTCCTGTGGTTGGCAAGATGAAAACCAAAGCCTGTGTAAATCCTCGTACAGCGAGTGCCCTGCTCCTGCTTCGTTCCTCTGCCGCTTGCCAGGCAGAGAGAGACAGGTTCAGCATTCTTCTTGCTTATTTTTCACTCTTCTAAAAAGCGATACCCGAGGTGCTTATATCTGCCAGCAGCTTTTGCCTGACGTGACCTCCTGAGGACAGGGCTTCAGACCACAAAGTAAGAGCGCTCACCCTCTTTTTCCATAAACCCAGGCCATTAATTGCTACTTTTTTTTCTGGACTGTAATGTATTTTTGTTCGCTGCTTGGAGCAACTCTGAGCACATAACTGCCCTCCATTGTTCAGGCTCTTCAGAGTACACGTGAACAAGAGAACCTCCTGCTTTTCCAATATGCTCCAACATAAAAGACTCTTAAGCAACACCATACATTTAACAGACTTAGCACTATTTTAGTATGTGCTAAATTAGGGGAGTGTTTGAAATGCACTCACCTAAATAATCAGTGTTCACACGTCACCTGCTTTTACACCTTGAGAAAAAAAAAAAGATTATACATGGGAATAATCTCCTCTACAGTCCCTCAAACTCCCTGGCAAAACCTCTGCAATTTGTTTCCTCCCCCAGCATCTTTAGTTTCTCAGTGACTGTTTAAGCAAGTCACTTCTGGACCCCCAGCCCTTGTGTCAAACCTCCTCCCGTTCTGCTGTGGTGCTACCCAGAATACTCCCATCTCAGGCTGATAGCTGGAGCGCTGCCCAAGCCAACTCTTGAGTGCCTTAGCAGGAGGGGCAGGAGAAGCACTTTAAAGAGAAAGTATTATTCTTCAGCAGTGAAGCACCCTTTCCTCCTGCCTGGAGCAACAGCAACCCTTCCATTCCTTTGGTTTCTAACAATATCACCCTCCTGCCGCGGAGTTACAAAAGGCTCGACCTGAAAATCAGCTCTTAAAGCAACTGTCAGCTGTTTTTAAAGCCTGCTAAGTAGTGCTGCTGGAAGGAGAAGGGGAACCAGCTCGCCTTGGAGGCAAACTCCAGTTCAGCTTCACTCAGCCATAGAAACTAAAATACATTAAAAAAAAAAAAAAAATATGGGTGGACATTGGTAAACACGAGAGTTAGAAACACAGAATCATTTGGTTGGAAAAGACCTTTGAGATCAAGTGAATATGGTGTCCAGTTTTGGGCCTCTCACTCCAAGAAGGACATGGAGGTGCTGGAGCATGTCCAGAGAAGGGCAACGGAGCTGGGGAAGGGTCTGGAGCACAAGTGTGCTGAGTTCCCTTGTGGCTGAGGGAACTGGGGTTGTTGAGCCTGGAGAAAAGGAGGCTGAGGGGAGACCTTGTGGCTCTGTGCAAGTCCCTTGGAGGAGGGTGGAGAGAGGTGGGGGTGGGTCTGTTCAACCAAGGCCCAAGTGACAGGACAAGAGGAAATGGGCTCCAGTTGTGGCCAGGGCAGTTGAGATGGGATGTGAGGAAGAATTTCTTTGCTGAAAGGGTTCTGAGGCATTGGAAGGGGTTGCCCAGGGCAGTGGTGGAGTCCCCATCCCTGGAGGGATTGAAGAGTCGTGTAGACATAGTGCTGAGGGACATGGGTTAGTCGGGGACTTGTCAGTGTTGGGTTAATGATTGGACTCAATGATCCTAAAGGTCTTTTCCAATCGAGGCAGTTCTGTGATATGGAAGGACCACGGGAGCTGTCAAAAGCCTGCTTTGACCCACTGTCATCTGGGGAGAAGGAAGAGGAGGATGTGTCTGCTAATTACAGGGCTCAACGCTGCCTCTAAACCTGCTGCAGTCACCTTAACCAGCTGTGAGCCCAACGCAGAGAGGCTCCAGGAGCTATGAAGCTCACACCCTTGCTCACAGCTTAGTTCTAATCCTCTGGAGATCCTGGCAGATCCTCACCTGTAAAAACACCGGCAGGTGTCACAGAACTGGATGCAATTGTTAAGAAGTCTTGGAAGACAGCACGCCCAGACAGAAAATGTTTGACCAGCCGAAGGTAATGATGCAGATCTGCAACAGGGCTGCAAAGTGT
>NW_010338676.1:2541-3235 GCF_000700745.2 Antrostomus carolinensis
GTTCGTTCTGCTCCGAAGCAGAGAGAGGATCTGTACATGTGCCATCACCAATGCATCAAGGGTTTATTCAATTTTAATACACTCACTGGCAGGGGTCCAGTGAGAAGTTCTGTGACCTTCATTTTCTCATTGCCCAAGCGTATATTTCACAGGCCAACATATTATATACCTCCAGGTAATGAAAGCACATTTATTATCTGATAAACCACTATCCCTAGCCAGGCTCAGATGAACAATTGAAGAACTCTAGTGTTACCTTTTCCCTTCCTTTCCCTTCCTTTCCCTTCCTTTCCCTTCCTTTCCCTTCCTTTCCCTTCCTTTCCCTTCCTTTCCCTTCCTTTCCCTTCCTTTCCCTTCCTTTCCCTTCCTTTCCCTTCCTTTCCCTTCCTTTCCCTTCCTTTCCCTTCCTTTCCCTTCCTTTCCCTTCCTTTCCTTTCCCTTCCCTTCCCTTCCCTTCCCTTCCCTTCCCTTTTCCCAAACTGAACATTAAACCAAGAAATCCTTGTCTCCTCTTTTTTTCTCAAGCACATTGCACAGCGTTCAACAGGTACATAGCTGAGAGCTTGAAAACACAAAGTTCCTGAGAAACCTGATGAAGGAATGTGGTGTCAGGGTTACAACCTTTTAACACCCCCCGATTTACTTTTCAGTGCTACTCTCAGAAAATGTTTGTAAAATCACAGAATGTTGGGGA
>NW_010338677.1:0-23285 GCF_000700745.2 Antrostomus carolinensis
AAAAAAAAAAAACAAAACACTTTGCTATGCCTTTTGTGCAATTTTCATCAATGTCTGTTCATATTTAATCTTTCCTACTGGTGCAAGGATGAGACCCTAAAAGATGCTGAATCTGTTTAAGGTTGTGCCATCATGCAGTTAGGTAAAAATACCAATAGAATGGACCATTGTCTGTTATTTCAGGGTCATTGAAGAATTGTGCCATTAAGCAAACTGAAAACATTTATTTCTAAAGAAGGAAATGCTACTGAAATACTTCATATTCAGCAAAGAGTTTTGGGTCATAAAAAAATAAATCACTAAAGTTGAAATATTTCTGTTTATACTTAAAAGTCTGACTTTTCACTTCAAGATAAGGTTTTGAGACTAAATTTATCTTAATCAGATTAGTTGAATCATAGAATCAAAGAATGGTTTGGGTTGGAAGGGACCCTAAAGATCATCTAGTTCCAACTCCCCTGCCATCAGCAGGGACACCTTCCACTAGATCAGGTTGCTCAAAGCCTCATCCAACCTGGCCTTGAACACTTCCAGGGAAGGGCATCCACAACTTCTCTGGGCAACCTGTTCCAGTGTCTGACCACCCTCACAGGAAAGAATCTCTTCCTAATATCTAATCTAAACCTCCCCTCTTCCAGTTTAAAGCCATTGCCCCTTGTTCTATCACCAACTGCCCTTATGAGAAGTCCCTCCCCAGCTTTCTTGTAGGCCCCTTCAGGTACTGGAAGGCCGCTATAAGATCTCCCCGGAGCCTTCTCTTCTCCAGGCTGAACAGCCCCAACTCTCTCAGCCTGTCCTCATAGGAGAGGTGCTCCAGCCCTCGGATCATCCTGGTGGCCTCCTCTGGACTTGTTCTAACAGGTCCATGTCCTTCTTGTGTTGTGGGCTCCAGAACTGGACACAGTACTCCAGGTGGGGCCTTACAAGGGTGGAGTAGAGGGGGAGAATCACCTCCCTCAACCTGCTGGCCACACTAAAAAAGCTATGATGTGAAATGTTTCATGTCTATTTAAATATTTTGGTAATTTCTTGCCAGTGGAAACTATTTCCCCTTCTGATTTCTCAGTTTGGCCATCTAAAAAAAAGCAAAAATTATTTGCATGATCTATTCAAGAGGTCTGAACTCTCTTCTCAGCTGTAGGCAAAGGGTTTGGCACCGGAGAACACAGCCTTCAGAGACCGCATGGTCAGTTTGCTGGAGATATATTCTCTCCGTTATTCACGTTGCAACACTGATCTCTGTTTTCTAGTCAGCCCATGCCCACAGCCTCCCTTTGGACAACAGAGATACATGGTGTGGCTTTGCACAGCTGCTGTGGCTGTGTTCTCAGCACAGTTCTCAGCAGCTGAGAACAGCACAGGGAGGTTTCAGCTGGCAGGAACGTAGGGGGAAGGATGAGTATTTACACATATCTTTCATGATATTGCTCTTACAGCAAACAGAACTAGGGAGACAAACCACAGGTTGCTGAGGGTGAACCTCTTTCTCTTCTTGGAGAGCCTTCCTGTAGACTGAGTCCTACCAGAAATGAAAGGTGACTTGGCTGACCAGAAAGATCGTGTGCCTAGGTTAAGTGTATAATGGTCCGCATCTGGTGGAGCTGAGTGAGCTTGAGATTTCTGAGACAGCTCCTAAGCCAGTAATAAATACAGTAACTCTTTCCTCCTTGGATTGTTAGAAAGCTGGATGAAAACGTGAAAGCAGTTATGCCCTTCAGATCTCTCAAAATTACTGCACCATCCACACCCTGTGATCAAGTCCATCTCTGCCTGCCTGAGATCATCAGAAGGGATCTGCTTTCAGAAGCAGGATATGCTGTAGGGTCTTGTGGGACAGCAGCGGCTTTGCACACACAATACGCCTTTGCAGGCACAACTAAACTTTCCAATTCAGTGATCTTATTAATACATCTGTGTGTTTATTTTCTAGAGGGACAGAGCTAGATAGGGCATATCTAAACAAATTCTTAGCCCTTCGGAATTAGCACTGCTTCTGAGAGTGAGAGACATCATCACTTTTTTCTTTTGTTTTTCGATTGCAGGATGTGGCACACTATAACACATCCTTCTGTGTTGTTGCTACAAAAATACCCTGCTGCAGGGGCAGGGGATTTGTCTTCATCTGGGGGGGGTTGTAGACCAAATATGGCCCAAGCCTGTTTGATAGTTCTCTCGTAAATGAAATGATGACAATCCTCTTGTGACTAGGAAACATTCCAGAGCCGGGGTGTAGGGTTACACAATGGTACAGTGTCTTGCCCCTGATTTATAATTTGAGAAGCAGATTGCGTTCAGACAGAATGTGAGTTGAACAATGAGGTTTCTAGTCCTGATCTCATTAATAGAGATTTATACCAAGAGGCTATTGTATCTTGTTCTTTTGGTTTGCCATGCCAGCAAACATTCACAAAGTTATTTGAAAAAGAAATCTTCTGTCACACACTTAGGTCAGAAAGTTCTCAGGAAAATAGCTAGTCAAATATAGAGGGGTCTCAATCTGCACTTACTATGGCTTAAGTTTCTGGTCTTAATAAGTCTCAGAATGATTACTGGATCAAACGTCACACTCAGGCTTATTGCATGTAAAGATTTGTGGAGACACTGCTTAAAATGCCTTTTCACATATTTACATTTGTCACGGTCGAGTTACTCTAAGATGGCTTACTATTTGCAAATCATACATAATCACCAAAAGAATTTTCTTCCAGTGCAGAAGAACCATTAGTAGGTGGAATAACAATAATATCCTCAGAGCTACTTTCCCTCCTGCTGCCCCCGGAGCCTCTGTGCTAAATGAAAGGTCATAAAGACATGGCCTGGAACCTGCTCTTCACTGACAGTTGAGTAGTCGTTTTACACCCAGAGGCTGCACAGCACACTAATTAATGTTTCAATAATGTTGCCAGGCAATTTGGCCTGACCACCAGTAAAAAGAAAATGGAGGTCTTCCAGTCTCACCACGCTAGAAAATGGACCGGCCCAGCTGCATGTGTCGACAACGCAGCTCTGAAGCCTGCAGAGCAATTCTGCTACCTCAGCAGGAGGCTGTCTCGGAGTGTCACGGCAAGAGATGAAGTCACACAGAGCACAGCAAAATCCAACACGGCTCTCTGGAGATTAAAGGACAGTGTAACTGGAATACAGGAGGCATCTGGCTTCAAAGTAACTAAGTGCCACCCAGCTGTCATCACCACTTGTTCATACTCCTGTGAAACATGGACAGTTTATCATTATCAAGGCATGTGACTTCCCAGTTCCACCTGCGCTGACTCTTGTGCTGTTGCTGGTATAAGTAAGCGCACGGTGTAATTAGCCTATTATTCACAGTCCTGGCAAATACTGAGTGCTGTAGTAATACTTCCACAAGCTACGTTGTCCCAGACAGCTGATGCACATGTCAGATAAGAGGCCACTCAAATTCGATATATTAAACAGCTGAGAGTAGGTGAGGAGACAGGGCAGCAGAAACCCGTCATGCAAATTTTCAGATGCCAGCCAGCTCCACATCATGGAAAAGTGCTGCCAAAGAGCATCTGCTGTTGCAAAGAATATGGATCAGCCACATCACACGTAGAAAGAAAGGGAGTAACACTATGCAGCGCCTGGGCATGGGGAAAAGTGGGTGTTGTGAAGATCAGCAGGGGCATCTTTGGTATGTTCAATTTACTGTGAAAATAGGACGTGTATCTTCCCAGCAAAGGTACAACAGCTGAGGCTTTGCATGTTGAATTAGCAACAAGGGATCATCCTTACATCCTATCGTGGGACGGTACCTAGACCTTCCTGTTGGTCTCCTCTGCCTGAACTCCTCACAGAAATTAAAATAATGCCACATCCTCTCAGTCAACTCCTGGCCTCGCTGTTATAGAAGAGTTGCACAGTATTTTTAACCTTCCTTTTTTAAACAGATTTTGAAATGGTTTGAGGTTGTCTCAGCTTCATATCATGTACCTTTGCTCTCTGGTGAGCCTGGGGAAATAGGAACACCTTGCTCACTGTTTCTGTGCTGTTCACTGTTTGCAAGCCTTTTCCAGAGGAGTTCAGGCTGTGCTGCAGCAGCAGCTTTTCTGACTTGCTAATGCCTCGTCGCTGAATGCCAGACAGCCCTAATGTGGAATAGGTAGGATAGTAATGGATGACATTTTCTAGGTCATATGTGACTGATAAGCTTTAACTAACTTTGGCAGTCTTCTGCTTAATCCGGACCTTTTTTCCTTTGGCTGAATGTGTTAAGTGACAGAAAAATATGAACTTTTCCTTCTTTCTTTCTCCCAAATGTATAACTATTCTTTGTCTCCCACAATAGCCACACTTCCCATAAATCTTATTTTCCATCAAGGAAGTTCTCCTTTACAAGTTTCCTATCCAAGTGCAATTGATTTCTAGCATTTCACATTTCCTGTTGTATAAAGAGCTGGAAGAAGCAATCCAGAGAGCTTGTTCTACTCCAGCTACTAAAGCTCTGTCAAGGCAATTCTTAAAGCAGCAATGAATCCCATGTTAAATCTTTGCAACCAAACCTCTGCCCTGGTGAGGCCACATCTGGAGTACTGTGTCCAGTTCTGGGCTCTCCAGTTCAAGAGGGACAGGGATCTTCTAGAGAGAGTCCAGCAGAGGGACACAAAGATGATGAGGGGCCTGGAGCATCTGCCTTACGAGGAGAGGCTGAGAGAGCTGGGACTCTTCAGCCTGGAGACTGAAAGGGGATCTTATCAATGTCCATAAATATCTGAAATGCGGGGGCCAAATGGTGGGGCTGGGCTCTTTTCAGTAGTACCCAGTGACAGGACAAGGGGCAATGGGCACAAACTGGAACACCGAAAGGTCCAGACAAACTTAAGGAAAAACTTCTTTACTGTGAGGGTGCCAGAGCCCTGGAACAGGCTGCCCAGAGAGGCTGTGGAGTCTTCATCTCTGGAGATGTTCAAAACCCGCCTAGACACTTTCCTGTGCAACCTGCAGTAGGGAACCTGCTTTGGCAGGGGGGTTGGATTGGATGATCTCCTGAGTTCCCTTCCAACCCCTATGATTCTATGATTCTGTTTTCAACTCTCTTCTGTATTTCCCTTCTTGGAAAGCTCTCAGGCCCATTCACACCTTCCTGCACAGTACTTACAGCAGCATCACCCAGCCTCCCCTCTGGAAACTGCACTTTTCATGTTTCTGAGGACCTAGTCCCAGAGTGGGAACAGAAGGGCTGAGTTTATGCAGGAGGACACTACGCAAAAGCCTCTGGCCTCAGCTTTGGAATCAAGCTGTGCAATGTGTTCACTCAATCGAAATGAAAAGAGTCATGTTATTAGATCCACACACTTTGATTTTGAAAAAGATAAACTTGACAGAAAGGCTCCTACTGGTAAGAGCAAACCATGATGGCAAACTCACTGTCTGAGGGACTGCTCTGCCCCCTACATAAAAGGCAACCAGGGCCACCTCTTCCACCCTTTACCTTGCTCTGGTGTTACCTGCATCTGTTAGGTGTACTTTAAGGGTAAAATCTCATTTTTTCAGAGAACACATACTCAGGGACATGTAGATTTGGGCTCTCAGATGCTTTAGACTGAGGACTGATACCGAGATAGTCCATTACCCCAAGGTAACAGCATTTTTGTGCACGGGTGGGAGCCAAACTTTGAGTATAGTTTAGATACTGGACCTGTGTCCTGATCTTAATTATCCACTTAGACACGTGCATGTCATTCTGAATCTTCCCAGAGGTTAATATCCTACAGAGAATTAAATAATTATTCCTGGCTTCTGGTCACTCTAATATGTACATCTATACACACCAATAGCTATAGCAGTTGTGCTGTCTCATTATCTCAACGAATTAGAGAAGAGGAGGAATATAAAAGGCTTCTCCAACATTATTTAGGTTATGTCCTACTCTAACAAACAAACGGATGTCTCCTGAGACTTTCTTTGCCATGGTCCAACTGTGTGGTCCAATCTCAGTGCTGCTGAAGCCCTGTTAGGCCCCTTACTCACAAGCTCTGATATCTCATGTTAGAATCATAGAATCACAGAATCATTTAGGTTGTGAAAGATCCTTATAATCATCAAGTCCAATCATGGCCCAAGGTTGGGCCACGTAAGGAGTCACAGACCTCATCTGTCCATCATCCCCATCTCTGGACATTTGCATCCCTATGGCTCAGCTCTACTTGAGAGCCCAGAAGGTGTTAGTTAACCCCCAGGGCTGGGACCTGGTGCACCTCAAGGCTCTGATTCATGAACCTCGCCATGGATAGCACTGGAAGTAAAACCACTTGGGCTATTCCCAAGTGCTGTTGGACAGGGGACATTAAAAGAAGGAGTAATTGGCGAGAAAATACATACTTGCAAAAGAGAGAGCCCCTGCATCCTCACAATACCCACCCACCTTCCCCTGTTTTAAAGGACCTTTAAAGCAGATGTTTTATGCTCTTTCTAGCCATGAGCCCATGACAGGAAAGGAGAGGAGATGTCAGTATAATAAACACAGCACAGAGACCATTTCCAACAAGGACACTGCACCTGGCACTGGATGTCAAGACAGTGGCTACAGATACATAGATGGTGGCTACATAGATGAGTATCTTGAGGATTTCTGATTGCATTTGAAAAAAGCTTCTTTTCAGTTTAGGCCTATTTTTTTTTTCCTTTCTCTCTCTGTCGCTGTCTTTAAATCCATTGCCAGATCAATACTTAAGGAGAATGGTTGCAGGGCCAGAGGCAGACACTTCTGGATCCAAGGTTCTTCAGGCAGGGAATGAGAAGAGGAAAGGAGGAGGAGTTGCAAATGGAGCTAACTATGGACAACACCATTCCCAGGATACCCTGCAGCGAGGTGTAGAGCCATTTGGGAACATGTGGTAATTTCAATGTCCAAATCTACTGAACTGCCTCCAGCACAGTTGTGATCTAAATGTGCTACTTTATTCACAATGTAGGGTCCAGTGCAACTGTCCTTCATGCACACAAGGAGAGAGTGTACTGCCTCTAGCTGTGTGTTACTTTTTATTGGCATTTATAGCAGACTCAGCCTTACCTCTTCTTTCCCCTGGCTCCTGAGAATGCTATGGGGTACCTGCTGTCTGAGAGATTCTGTACGAATGGAATTGCATCATTTTGCATTTTAGCAACCCAAACGATGAGAACATCATCAGGGCAAACTTTGCCTGAATAACATACAGAAAAATATGCTGAAATTGTTTTGAGAGTGGCTCATCTCCATTCTTCATCCAGTACAAAAAGAAACTTTGAGACCTGTTCTAAGTTATTCTGCATCCGCTGTTAACGGAGGAACAGAGACCCCACACAGAAGAAAACTCCAAATTTTCAATTCAACAGCAGAACAGTGTGAAGGAAAGTCAGTACCATCTCTCTGCAGAATGCCTCAAGGGTCCTATCATCTGAGGTCCTATCACTTGGGCTCAGTTATTCCAACAAGAGCAGTAAATACTAAGATTCTTCCACCTCTCTTTGCAAGTGATCTTTTTAGCTTGTAGCATTTTCACAAACAGGGTGCTCCAGGAAAGCACTTTTCAAGTACCCTATTGATTAAATCAAAGATTTTTAAATGAAACTATATATGAGACAAAATCTCTTCATTAAAAGTTCAGATGAAGGAGATTACTGGGTGACACTAAATCCAAATCATTTACTGTCTTTGAAATAGTATTTTTACCATGTGTTAAATATTCCATCTAGAGTAACTCAAACCTTGATAGCAGAGTTGTTCAAGTTGGATTGGGAAAATTATTTAGGTAACATTAAAAATTCTGCCTTGAAAGACTGAGTCTACATACAAGGAAGGTGTAATATCAAAAATCCACTCTAATATTGAGCAGGCTACTGCAATATATTGTTTTCCCTTTATATGCTCACAATGTGATAGGATATTGAAAATACAGCCAATTGTCCAATGCCCGGATTATCTTTGTTGAAGTTAAACCGTGTCCTAGGCACAGAGACATAGGATCTGGCTGCCTGATGGGAACCATAACCCACACTTACACAGCAGTATGTCTGAGCCAATATATTTTATTAGATCCTTAAACCACCCCTGTAGCTACACTGGAAACATGTAGTAACGCAGGGGATGGGTTTAGGCACTGACCTGTTAACAGTCTATACAGTTTAGCTGGCATCACTTTCCCACACAATGTCCAAGCCCAGCTCAGGGACTGGCACAGTCCTGGGACTCTTCCCAAATGCAATACGAACAAAGCCACTCACTCTACGTGGAGAGAGAATTTAGCAATTGTGGGGTTGCAAGCCATAGCATGCCACTCTGGAGCTGGAGAATTGGCTCTGCTCCATTTTATTTACTGATAGAGATACAGCCAACCTGATCTATGTGGAGCCAGCTTAGCTTCTGTACACTGGTTGCATCAGACACGTTAGGAACTAGGATGGAGAGATTTCAGACTTCCTCGGTTTAGGTTTGGAAACACATTTTTTTTCATTTACTTGTGGAATCCCAACTCTTCAGTTACCTGGATACAGGAGAATTGACTGCAAATGAACACAGTTGTATCTATAGGGACATGACCAGTTTGATCAGGATGTGCCACAAGGTTCATTGTTGATGATCCTCATGTTATACAACCTTTTGCAGTTAACACTGGTAATCTCAGCTCGAGATCTAGTTTAAAAAGAAAAAGACGGTATGCTAAGAGAAAAAGTGAAGAAAATGAGTCAATAGAGCTCTCCTGTGTCTGGATACCATGGCATTCATATAATCTACCTTCTACACAGTGCTTATGTCTGAGCTAGTCCCTAAGCTCTCTTTCAAGTCGTTAGAGACAAATAGGCAGTTTTAGGGACTGATTCATCTGACCTATTTTAGATACATACCTTAGGGACAGATGAATCGTACCTTAAAATTGTCTATTTCTCTCCAGTTGTTATAAAGGAAGCACATGGCAATTATCTCACAAGTAATTTCTATACATCTACAGGAGACACACAAAACTTCTAATTCCTCAGTCTGCAATGGTACCGTACAATTATTTTTAACATTTTCTTCCTTATTTCTGAGTAAATCCATGCACAGCAGCAGTAGGGCACCGAGGGGTAGCTTTTGGCTTATGTCCGGCCCCCCCATGGTGGCCAGGCAGTGAAGGGCAGGGACACAGATCTCAGTGGGTTGTGGGTGACACATGGTGGCCCAGGGGGGCAGCTTGGGGGCCCTCCTCAGCACATGGCAAACTCAGTGGCCATGGACCGGCTACAGCTGCAGACTTACTGCATGTTAAATCTCCGGCTACTCAGCTGCCAAAGGAAACATGAGCAGCCACGGCAGTTACGTTCTCTGTAGGAAATGAATAAGCACGAACGGGCCATCTGATACCCCACACGCTAATGTGCGAGTACTGTCCTGTTCAGGACAAAAGAGATCTGAGGAACAGGCAGAGATGTGAAATCTAGTACTCCTGCTTTTTAAAGCATGTTAATAACTGTCTTCCTTAACCCCTCAGCTTTTCTCTTCCATAGAAAAACAACTTTTAGTAACTTTTAGACTCACTTGGTTTAATACACCTTGCATTTAATAGTATCAGAAGGATTTTAAAATGCCATATTAATTGTGAGCCAGATGTTGCATGTGGTGCCAAGCTAAACTGATAGGACTGTTAAGGGCTGGAAGTGCTGTGCCACAAAGGCATGTGTTTGTAGTCAGCTCTCAGGGGAAGGGTAACATGGCTGGCAGTTACACACCACTGAACGAGGATTTGGACCCAGGCAGACCGGGAAAACCTGCGTGATTTTAAGAATGATGTTATTTTTTAAAGTCTCTTCTACATGAGTTCTGGAAAGGATTTACACTTTGGTATTCAGGAACTGAACTAGGTACTCCTATTGGATTCACCTTGACCTGCTGCAATGTCCTCTGGAAATTTATAGCTCTTTTTGGGTGCTATTAAAATGCTGTTTATACTTAGTTTATAAATCATATCTGAGATTTTAAAATCTTTCCCAAAAATGTGAACACCCAATTTCCATTAAAATGAGTGTGAACTTTGAATCCTCTCCATTCAGGTGGCACTGAAAGTTTCTGAAGATGCTTTGGACCATGAGAACATTATATGAAAGTTTACTCATTTCATTATGCTGAATACTTTATTTCATCTTCTGTCCTTACAAAATGAAAAAAAAAAAAGTACTTCTTAAAGCACTGCTTTTGATGGTTTCATGGCAACATACATGTATTGAATTTTGATTTTTATCAATAACACAAAAGCCAAATTAATGTATTCTGCAGAGATGAGTGCCACTTTTCTACAGAATCATCTAGCTTTTACATTCAAAAGAAATCTCCTCCTATATTTCTTGTATTCCTAGCTCCGGGCAGCAAGACACAAAACTCAAGCTTTTTCTTGCCTTCTCATTTTGTAGAAGACACCAACGTAAAAATAAGTATGTAATGACATTAATAGCAACATTTAAATATATATGCTATATACAGTGAACATAAATATACACACAGTATATATAGTACATTTATACTGTCTTGTTGGTGTCTGCTAGAGTTTTGTGCCCAAGTCTTATCTCCTGAATGTCCATGTTTCCTAAGTCTTAGTTCACCCTCAAGCTCCACTCTGGAGCAAGCTCAGTTGTTTCTGGGCTGGGATGAACTAGGAAGAGACTAAGAGATGGTGTGTGCCAGTGTCCCACCCCCACAAAGATACAGTGTGAGCGTGACTCATAGATGTGGCTTCTCCCAGACTAACCAGTATTTCAGCAGGCCTCTCCATGGCCTCATGTCCTAAGCCACCCTTGGTGTTACACAACAAAAAGACGTACCTGTCAGCCTGCGAAGCAGCTTCCCAACAACAGCCCAGGACAACATCTGAAAAGGACCACATTCAAACCAATGGCTCCATTGTCCAGAAAATTTCTTATCAGCAATGTACAATTACAGTGAGTGCCATAGCACAAGCTGCATTTATACAAACTGGAGAGCAGCGCTGGTTCTATTTCATGTGTCTCTCTGTGTATCTATGTATATGCATATGAATTTTGTCTCCTCTGTGTGTGTGTGTACTGTGTGTGTGTGTGTGTACACATGCGTGTGCGCTGTGTGTGTGTGTACTGTGTGTGTGCGTGTGTGTGTGTGTACACATGCGTGTGTGCGCCATGTGTGTGTGTACCCTGTGTGTGTGTGTACACGCAGGAGGGGTAACCAGCCCTTGGCTGCAGGCAGGCACAGCTGCCTAACCTGTAACAAGGTACATGTGATCCTTGTCAGCAGGGCTGCAGCAAAGTTCTTTGTGATTCATGATTAATGTGACCATGATCTTGAGAAGCAGGTCTCTGCTTTGCTCCTCCAGACACAAATATTACTGAGAATACTAGGGAGGAGCCCTCTTCCTAGGCTGTGACATGTACCCCTATAGACTCACACATCTAATGGATTCATCACCAGTCACTTGTTTTTAAGTTTGCACGGCAACTAGATTTTTTTTTCTTTAGGGTGTATCTATACTTGTAAACGGAAGAGGACCAGGTAATGAACTTGGGCATTCACACTTACTGTCACACTGCTGAGTTCTCAGTGCTCTCCTTAACTCTGTTTTGGACCACTTCAGTTGTCACTAAGAGAAGTCACTTGCAGAGGGAGTTGACCCTGTGGAGTGTGGACACAAGCCAGTCAGTGCTATTCAGCCTCAAGGCTTGAATCAACTCAGCAGTGCAAACACAGCCAAACAGTCTGTACGTTCAACGAGATGAAAAGGAGAGAACAATTCCGATTCCATTTAATGCCAATTTAGGGCTCTTAACGCCGCCTTTCCCACAAACCAAGCTGTTGTATTGTCTAGCTGAGGGCTTTTGTGGGATGAGAGGATGGGAGTTTGAGAAATCTGTCTGTCCTGATAATGTTGCAAGAAGAGTTCAGGTTTACTATCCGTGCTTCACTAGGACATAGTCAACATGTTGATTTTGGTAAAATAAAAGTCTGGAATAAGGAAGACATTCAAAATAAACAGGATCCTAGGAAAGGCATCCACTTTAATTTTATGTTTATTTTTACCCGGAGGGGAAGAGGTAGAGCTTGCCAGCCTTTTAAGTTGCTTGCTAACTGCATAATGAATGGGGATAAGTTAACTCTGACTATGTTTTCAATTTCCTTAGGGAACCAGATGCCAATGCATTTGAAGTTTTTCTGTTAACATCTGAATACTTCTATGCAGGGGACACCTTCCATATCTGACATGATCTTCACTGCTTCCAAAATAATAAAATTTATCTTATAGCCAGATAATTTGCCAGAATTATAGTTCACAGGATATTTGTCATCATTGATCTAATTTATGACAAATAAGAGGACATAAATATATAGGTATAAAATCTTGCTTCCCGAGACTCCTTGTTTATTCCTTGAATACTCTGATGTTCCCTCATTAACTCTCAATGTGTGCTCTAAATATTTTTAAAGTATGTTCTTTAAAATTATGTATTAAGATTGAAAACATAACAATCCACCAAGAGTGATATTTTTGTTCCTTGAGATATTCACATATGAATAATATGCAGTCCTTCTGCTGTTGAATTAAAAGGCAGAACTCTAACTGTATTGGGAATAGCATCTGAAACATTTTCAGGGACCTAAAATGGAGAAGAGAAATGGCTAGCAAGGAAAGGAAAAAAAAAACCTCAAAAAAACTCCAACACAACCAAAACCAAACAAAAAACCACAGTAGCAAAGGAAAAAAAGGAAGAAAAAAAAAAGACCTTACAACCAATTTCAGCCTTGTCAAGGACAGTAAGTTCACTTAGAGCAGTCTTTTGGAAAAATCCTTGTATCTCTTTGTGCTCATGGAATAAGGAAAAGTTTACAAGCTCTCTAGAAAATTAAATAACATTTTCTGAAATGTATGGAGATCTCTAGATAGAATTATAAAGCACCAGATTGTGTACCATTGTGTATGCATTCAAAAGGTGATTTTGTAAGCTCTGAAGGAAGATCAGGGTTTATTAACAGCACTTTACCCTTCCTTTACTTGTTGTGTCTTGGGTACAGGCTTGAAAACTCTTAACACCTCTCCTTCAGATTACCAACTCTTTTATTGTACACACATGTCTGGCACAACTAGTCTATATTTTGGTACGATCTCTTTGTCTGTTGTTGTATAAATAATTTCTCTAAACGTTCCTTGCCCGATCCTTTTTTTTTTTTCTAAGAGGGTCTTAATACCCAAACATTTACAACTCTAGTCTAAATATTCCTCAGCTGAACTACAACACGATTAGGAAGACAACTGCAACTTTAGGGAAAATGGCAATGATCCCATTGTTCCCTCTGGGAGCCAGACCAAGCACTGTAAATCATGTATCCTTGACAATAAAAAGACCTCGCGTCCTTCTGTCAGACTTCTGATTTTGAAGTTTGTATGTTGAAAACTTTAGCAGTCACTTCTTAGCTCAAGCTCTAGCAAGGAGAATTTTAATTTAGATGTTGAAACATAAAAAGTATTAAAATCAAAAGTAAAACATTGCCACTTCTCTTTCAGATTCATTGCTAAGGAATAAAAGCAGATTATCCATTCTTCATCATGTCAGCTGAATAGGAAGGACAACCCAGTCTCTTTTGCAGAAATGGAACTGACTGGTTTCCATCAATTTTCATAGTTTGTGGCTCAATTTGGCTTCTTGTTATTCCAAGGAAAAGGTATTTATTCTCGGAAACACTTTAAGAAAGTATTTGCATATAATTTTATTCAAATGATACTGTGCAGAATAACAAACAAGTGCAGACTCTTACCTGGCCCACACCTTCGAATGAGTTTGTCATTCCCTCCTCAGGACAATATTGCTTTAGTAACTGAGCCATATGCTCGCATTTCGAAGGCTAAGAGGAGACTCGTCTCTTTAATACTGATTCTTTCAGACTGGAGTCAAAGGGAAGACGGGATTGATGATGATGTTCTAACTACACAGCATGATTTGTGAGACCTGAGGACTGAAAGGAGATGGAAACACCTGGTGGGGCAGAAAAGATAAGGATAGATTCTAGAAGGAATTTTTGCACCTGCAAAGTATAGCACATCCTGCTATACTTACTGTGGGTCTGCAGCAGCAGATGAATTGTTCAATTGTTTTGCAGGTGCAAATTTATTCTCACCAGATAAATTACAGAAGCAAACTAGTGTACATATCTTCTTAGCTGTTGGCATCTGTAGACAAAGGGTTGAGGTCTCTCATTTGGTTTCCTACCAGAGGACATGCACAAGATTTAGGCCACACAATTCATACCCATAAACAAGAGCTCCACACTCTTCTTGCAGTCTTGGACCTGCATCTAGGGAAAGGAATTACTTCTTTCAACATGGATTCTGAGGCATACTGCTGTCAGGAGATCAGCATTTCACACTGCACAGCAAATCACACAGCAGATTAGAACATAAAAGAGAGAAGAAAAACTCCGGCTGATCCAGGAGGAGGAGTTTGCAAAGATAATATAGTAATCACATTCTCTGATATATTATTTTATTCTGTTGTGCAACTGGAGGTTTTGGATAAGCAGACTTTCATTAGATAATCTCAATTTGTATTAATCAAAACCAACGTCACCAAAACTCATGCAGAATTCTGAATAAAAACCTTCCCAGTTTCCTGCCACCAAAAAAATACAGCTTGGTAGGATAATCAGGAGCTTGGTCTTCCCTGGCCTGTGAATTCAAGATAGATCTATTGTGCAGATAGATCTGGATTTCTAGACTCTATATTGTTATTCCCAGAGCCCAGAATTTCTAACTCTACAGAAGGCTTCACCCTGTCACTGAGGAAGCAGCCTGGACACTTGTTGACCTCCATCATGAGCTTTGGAACCCAAGTTTTAGGCTTTCAGCTCTGCCTCGGGAGACTCCATAGGGTTTTCCTGACTATTAGAAACCCTGTAGACTTTTCCAACACTGACAAAAAGCCCTAGATTCACCAACAGGTGAGAATTAACTATAGAATTCCTGGAACTCAAACCAAAATCATTACCTATTTCCAAGCCTATATCCTGTTTCTTCCATAGGAAATGCAGAAATGTCAAGTTTTTGTTCAAACCGGGTGATGGTTTTGTTTTGACAACCCCAGTGTTTCCTAAATTGACCCTCTATTTGTTGATTTCAGGCTGTGCTGCCTTAATGCACCCAAAATAGATATCCTTGAAAGGCTACCCTCACTTTTCAGTTAGTCATGATTGCTATAGCCTGTCTCTTAGGTTGAGCAGAATAACAAGAACCTTCTGCTTCAGACTTATACATGGGTGCCAATCTGCTTCCAGGTACCTATTACCCCTAGGTCCCTAGACGTGTTTGTCTGTCCCAGAGTTGAATTTGCAGAGGTGAACAAGGACAGTCATGGTGCTTAATGCTTACTGAGGAACCCATTATCACCAGCTCTCTGGCAGAATCTTAATCTCATTTTGAGCAGGTCAATTTGCACGGAAGATCTCTCTTATTCTGCCTTTTCCATGACAGGAGGTACTGGCATTACCCTGAGAAATAAATGCCTTCACTGATAGTCCATTGGCTGCTGTGGAAGTCATAATTATGGAGCAAAACAGCAAAACAGTTGGCTAGAAAATTTCAAAGAGAAAGAAAAACATTTCCCTAAAACACCTTTTCTTGGTATTGTCTTTATTTTTGTGGACAAGCCTACAACAACCTCAATCTTGACTTCATGGAACATGTCCCACACCTAAATAGCATCAGGATTCAAAGCGTAGACTTTCCCCTTTCTTGTGACTTCCGAGGCCCAAGTCAGTAAAGCATTCCCAGAGGAGTCCTGGTAGACGGAATCCTGCACAAAGGAAGACAGCCAGTGGCTGTGTCACCCTTATCCCTTCATCTGTGTGGCTAAAGCTGGACTTTACCCATAGGGGAAACGTGCACTCATGTATCGGCTTTTGTAACTTCCAGATCAGAGGGCAGTATAGGACAGATCTCCATCAGTCTCACTATGGAAACTGTCTCTCTTTGTGTAGAAGTGTAACACTTGTTGGGCTGAAGAGCATAAAAATGACCGTAGAATTAGTGGCCAGAGAATTCAACTGAAATCAGGGAGACTTCAATCCAAAGTCGTGCCTCAATTCTCATAATTCACATGAAATTTCTCCTTTTTTTCAGCTCCAGTTTCCTGTTGGCGAGTTTAGGCATCTTTTTGCTTAGAGTGGGGCTTTTGGGAAGACCTGCAACTATTCGCGTTTTGAAGTGGTAGCCCAGACTACTATGTAACTAAGAATCTGGATCTTGATGAGCATCTCAGCCCAACAATGCTACCTTCTATGTCCTTTGTGGGTCTAGTGCTAAATTTCTTTCTTAAATTGCAATAGAAGCTTTGTGGTCACATTTGGAATGAACTTATGTTCTCCAGCCTCCAAAAGAAGAAATTGACAGTGGAGCCTATCTTTTCCTCCCTTTCTAGGAAGAATACAATAGAATAGAATAGATTCCCTCACACGACTGAAAACAATAGCAAGAAAAAATCTGCATAGGAATTTAGACTAAATAGTTTAAAATAAATCCCTAAACATAAGGCATGTTTTAAAGGTCAAAGAACAAATATTGCAGCTCAGCAAAGACCTCATCATTTTAGTAAACAAATTGGAAAACAAAGCGATTTCTCCAGCCTCCCAGACTGGTTCAGGGTTTAGATTGCTCGCCTCTCAGATGGCCTAGGTTAAGATTCATGATTATGCAATGAAGGATGCTTGTCTGACTGAATGGAAGACAACATTTGGGTACCTTATTTTATAACACTTCATAAACTTTGTTTAAACAGCATAAACAGCAGACAAAGGAAACTGGATTTTGCAATAAAAGCTATTTTTATGAAAGTAAATGTCACGTGACCTCTTACCCAGCTTTTAAGAGAGCAATAGAACTTGCTTTGCCTGCCAGCCCTGAAAAAAGACTGAATTTAATGTCAAAGACAGAGGTCTTGTTAGGCAACAGTTTTACATTCCAAATCCTACATGTTTCTAGCTTCACCCTTTGCCTTAACCCCACCCTCTTGATGAGATAAAAAAAAAGCATTTAGGCTTAACCCTTCATAGCCTTTGACTATTACAGCAGCTGAGACCACTCTGATTTTTCATCAGGTAGTTTTTTTGAAGCAAATTATATTGATGAGTAGCTTGCATACCTGGGACGTGCTCGTAAACACCCAGCTCACATGCACTGTAGGAGAGAAATCAAGGTCTCTGTGGGCCCTAAATACCCTAATTTGAAACCATTCATGTCAAGCTACATTGAGATCATCGCTGATGCATCCCTCTCACTATAAAATCAATCCTGTAGGCAATCCCTTGCTTGTTGCTTGCTAATTTCAATGCATAGACATTTCTCCAAAGTCACCCTAACAAAATTTTTGGTAAATATATCCTGCTGGAAAACCACACTCAATTTCCTTCTGAAATGAAGCTTTCCTTTTTCATCACTGAAACCTGTTATAAACTCCTCAAATGCAGTATCACACCCTGTAAAGTCCTCAGTACTGACTGAATTTTGTATCTGATAGCCCAAAAATGGAAAGTCTATAAAATCCTATTCAATGAGAAGGAGAGCCAATAAATATCAAGGTGAATAAGTAACAGGATAAGCACCCAAGGAGTATACGTTAGTGATATGCTTAAAACTCACCTCTAATTCAGTAGTGTACTATAAAATATGAGAGAAGAATCCTTTTACATATAGTAATAATATCGTATACAGCACTTTTCAGAGAAGAAAAATGGTGGAAAAGATAGTGGTGATATTTCTGCCCACTATTTGTAATGAAAGTCAACAACTGGCTGGCTTTGGTATGTACAGTGACGGAGCTGAGCGAGACACGAGCTCTATGGCAGACAGCAGCACAGGATGCACAGATCCCTGAGGGTTGGTGGGAAGACAAGGGACAAACCGGAGGTGGAGTTCAACTGGGATGTACAACATACTGGTGGGGAAGGTCATAGTCTTAGGCGCTTTATCAAGAGTACAGGTGGAGAATAAGGTGTACAGAGCTAAGAGGGATAGTAAGTAAACTTACAGGTGTGCTTTTTCAGACACTCAGCCAGCACCTCCACAGCTGGAATTCATCCATGAATCCTAACTTCAGGTGCCTGTTGGGTAGAGGTATACATGGAACATGTACATTATGTATACAGGCAATCATACATTCAGTGGAGTTCAAGTATGGAGCTTAGGATGTTTTTGAGCTCACCTTATGGTAGACATCTTGTCAGGTGAATAAATTTCTTGACTCTAAGGACAGTACTAACTTGTAACTCAGTTCAGATGCCAGCACAGAGCCACCTAGTTCCATCTGAGACAAAGCAGAGTATTGCCTTTATGGAGCTGGAAGATATCTCATTACTTAGAGCACACTCAGCCTCCAGCTGCCATTCCAGAAAATCAGAAAAGGGGTATCTGGGGCAATCTGAAATGTCTCTCTAGGCAATTAAATTGAGATCTTGATCTTTCCTGATGATAATGGAAGCTTAGCTGACGTGTAAATGTCTACGACTAGATATCTAATACTAAGTCTGAGGCTGAAACACACCCCAAGGTCTCAGCTCTCACCTCTAGGTCTAGCACCATTTGAAATGGCCACCTGACCTCTAGCTACCAGTTCGGAGGAGCATAGATTTCCTCTAAGTATTGTGTCATATCTGACAGCCCCATGAAGACGTTCCAGTCTCTTGAGGGATCTTAAATGGTAGCAAGTGCCAAGTTCAAGCACCTAGAACTTGAGTCACTCCTGCAAATACCCTGATCACTGTCCAGAGAAAAACAGCACATCCTGTAGCCTGGTACTGCTGTACTCATGCACGTAGAAGGGAGAGGGACTGTTACACTTTAAAGGAATTTGTTTTCAACACAAGAGGTGTGAGCATCAAAAATCAATGAAGGCAAAAGCATGTCTATAGGCAAAATTTAGTTCTTAATATATACATAAAAACTGTTCTGGGTAACTAACAGACCACCCTGCACTATGGCTACACAATTGTCTACAAATAATAAGTAAAAAAGAACTATTCAGAATCAGTTAAAAGCATTTAAAATAGGACTGCTGAAGAATTTGCACTCCTAAATCCAAGATTACCTCAATATTTCATATTAGCCAGGCAGTCACTGGAAAAAAAATAATAAACAGTCTTTGGCACTTGGACAGGCCCCAGAGTTGCCCCCTCCCTCCTAAAGGCCCTATAGATACAAACTCGTGCTTATGTTCTCCAACTACTGCAGTAGTTTTTACACAGGGAAACAGTTTCTGAGATAAAATTACCCAGACCCATTGTAAGCTTTTGCATGTAAACTGTTTATGAAGACTACACATGTAAGCTGTGACAGCAGTGCATTCTCAAAGCACAGGGTGAATTCGAAACTGCTACTTCTGTATACCAACAACCCACACGTTGCTTGAAAAGAGGAATAGCATCTCACTAACCCTTTTCTCTTCTGCTAGGTTTAAAAGAAGCAGCAACTCATATCTGATTAGTGAAAGGGTGTTTAGACACCAGCCTTCAAAGACGAGCTTTAAGGCAGCGAAGCTCCAGGGGAGTATGTTAACTGTAAGAGATGAAACTTAAAGAGCACGAATCCTCTTTGTTTCCCTCCTGGTAGGTCTGGAAGGTGTCAGGCACACTGTGTTGAGTTTCCTGGGCCCCATTCTAATTTTCACTGTGCATCTCCAGCATCTCATGTTTCTTTTTTGAGGACCAAAGAAAATGTAGGCTTGTTGCTTTAACGCCTAAACTCACTTTTGGTGTTTAGCCTCACATTTTTTCTTTACTACTTATCTCCAAATATATTTTATGATGAAAATTGTAAATCATCTATTTTGGCATCGCTTTTTAAATTAAGCCTCATAATAGACTGTAGCACATGTATAAAGCAGTACATCACAGGTCCTTTGGAAGCAGAGGTTATTAATGGAACAGTCACTCGGACATACCAAGTTGATTAAACTACAACAGGTAACATGGACAAATCTACAGAAACACAATCATCTTTCTACCACATACTGTATGTCAGGCAGCAGAGAGAGGGGGCTGCTCTGTAAGATGGGGTGAGCTGGGAGCCAAGGGCAACAGCAAGGCTGGTAGGGCAGTGCCCTCCTTGACATGGTCCTGTCCCATAGCACCCCACCCAGAACAGCAAAACAGGTCTGGTGACAAGTGACCACATTCAGCCACGAGCCCAGATCACCAAATCAGTCCCTAGTGATGAGGCAGGTTGAGTCTGAGGTCAGTCTCGGGATTAGTGGGGTTCATGGCCAGGCACTGGCATGCTGTCCATGCAGCTCCAGCAAGAAGCAGTGGCAACAGTTGGGGATGAAATGCAGCTCCCAGGCCAAGAGGACGAGGCTCCCATCGAGGTGCCTTGCAGCCCTGTCCCACCCAGCTCTCTCGCAGCTGTCTGATCCAAGGTCACAACAGAGCCAGCCTTGAGTGCAAGCAGCCACATCACTGCAAAAAAGTGGTTGCTGAGTCTCTGCAGGACCCTGACACTGTGATCCAGAAATAAGCTTGCTAGGAAAGTGGCAGGTTAATTCAGGGAACATGACAGCAGCCCTAGTAGTTGATTTTAGATGTAAAAGCTGTGAGCTTGGACTTCCTCATGCCAAAAGACGCTAAAATCCAGGTCTCTCTCTTCCTGGGTGAGGGCTCTAGCTGCATGGCATGACGGTGGCTACCATGAGTCCTTCGGCTGTGTTTTCAAAGAACACCTCTAGCAGTTCTCTGCAAGCAGAGGTGTTGATTCAGATGTACCACACTTTTTCCTATTTGCTAATTTAGACATATTTTTAATGGGCTTCTAATTGGCTTCTGTCTTTCTCACAGATTTGAACCTGGAGTCTTTTATCAGTGTAAGTGCCCAGAACTGGACATGATACACAGTAAATCTTCAGTGAGAGCTGGGCTTCACCATAGTGTACAGTGTTTTCTGTCCTGGGGGTGGTTCTAGTCCTCATTACAGACAAGATGCAGGATCTGGACTTTAATTTACTCTCCATGAGACTTTTCCTAAAGTATTTTGACACTGGAAAGACTGATTTATTTCACAAATATATACTGATAAGTATCCCTTTCCTCCTAACTATCCCTGAGTGATGCTGAAGACTTCTGCAGGAGGGAGGAGCTGCTGTTCAGGTTCTTCCCCACCTCTCTGACTGGAACGCGCTGCTGCTCCATCACCAGCTGACCTTTGCCTTAAAGACTGATGCACTTCACAAAGGTGCAACAGGACCAGTCCTCTGCAACTTGATTTTCGTTTGCCATGGAAAGCTGTTTTGTTTGCTTTGCACTTAAGGCCCACAGTTCATTCATGACTGTAAAACTCTTCAAAATCACATATAAGTAAATATGTGAAAAACAAACAATGCTGAAAATTAGTCTGGGCAAGAGTGAGGGACTACTATTGCTTAATAATATATACTTACAAGACTTCATTCTGCAGCAGAAAAATATATTTTCTACCCTCCAAATAGCTTCTGTGAGATCATAAAATCCTTAACTTTTTAAAAAACAAGTTAAATATTTGTGTTTGAAAGAGTACTGTGCCTGGCTTTCTACTTCAGGCTGTTGTGAATGACATCAGAGGATAATGAGGTCAGTGTTTAAACTGGAAGTCCAGTTTAAATTTTATTATTGTAAACTGCTTAAAACTGGAAATGTTGAATTATAAAACTATGATAGGTAGATGGCACAACATTAAAAAAAATTAATTCCATAGTTTAGAGCTTCCTGTCCTGATCCTCCTGAGCCAGTCCTGAAGTCCTTACTCATTTCCTTACTTTGGATCCATCAAAGCTTTTCAACGCCCTAGTTTTCAGTAGGATTTAAGCATATGCTTGTTGATTCAACACTTTAATCAGAGAAAATCCTCACTAAAATCAGTAGGAATTTTTGCCCCAAGAGACCTAAAATTTCACTTTTTTTTTTTTTTTTTTTTGATCCTGTATTTGAGTCTGCACAACTTGAAACTCAGAATTTATGTGTTTGGTCGTTGTTGCTATGCATCACTCCCTGCCCAAACCAGTTCTTTCACTTTGGCTATTTAATCTCTGACTAGCAATATTAGTGGCAAGAGGCATTTAACAGATGGGGTAGTGCTGGAGTAGGTGGAGACATATTGAGAAGAAGGTTATAGTAATTTGTTTCAAGTGCCTCCTCTTTAGATCATATATAAATAATAAGAAGAAAGGCACACTTTTTCTTTATCCCCTTTTGAACTGTCTCTACCATTTAAACATCTTGAAGTACAGTGTAGCTTTATTTTCTATCACTTATGTGTAAGTAAATTAAAAAAAAAAAAAAAAAAGGAAGTGTGTGGGAAAACTCTTGGAGAAAACAGAACGAAGAAGATACACGGGAATGGCTCCTTAAATGGCACACAGGTGCTCCACAATAACTCGGTCTGCTGAGCTGCAGCCTGCTGGTGTAAGCACTATTTTACAAAATCCAGTGAGTATGTAGAGAGCAATGAATCCTACTGAAACTCTGTTAAAACAGGGCTTCTTAACAGACTTATGGTACCTCTTTCTTCTGGATTCCTTAGGTACAAACTTGTTTGACTAACATGGCTTACAAGTTAAACCTGTAGGATGTCTTTTAGGGGCCGATGAGACAAGGGAGGGCGCATCGGCAGTCTCAGCTTTGCTCCCCACCGTCGGGGCACCCTGCACCTTTCTATTCCACTTTCTAAACAAATCAAATGTGATTCAGCTTAAATTTTATTATTTTTTTTAATTAGAAACAAACAAAGCCACTGCTAAACCTCTTAGAAACCAGTCTGCTGGATAGCCTGAGCAGCAGATTAATAGGAAAACGACATTTTTGGATATCTGCAGCAAAGTGGGAGCTGGTTTTGGAGGGGGGGGTTGCTAAAGGATCTAGCAGGAGATGTGCAGCAGCCTTCAGCTCTCACTGCTTCCCCTGCAAAGCGCAGGAAATTCCCCAAATTTTGCAAGGTGCCTCTTGCGTTACTGGGCTTTGAAAAATAACTTCCTTGAGTAACAACGCACTTCCCTTAAATTTTCCACTGGGAAGAGCTTGAAAGCACAGCCTTGCAACTCGCAAATAGCTGAACACCTTGGGAAGCAAGAAAAAGCCCTGATTCATAATTCGTAACTTGGCAGTTTTCATAATTCTCTGTAGCGTTACGTTACGGGGGGCGGCGAGCCTGAAAGAGCTTTCCCGGTGCACTGACAGGAGCGGGGGGAAGGGGGGAAGGCTGATGTTTAATTAGGGGATTTTATGCATAAAAAGCAAAGACAATCTGTCAGAGGGGGAAGAGCCGCGTCCTGCGGCCCCCAAGGGCGAG
>NW_010338678.1:0-1157 GCF_000700745.2 Antrostomus carolinensis
TCTTGGCATGAAAGTCCAGGAACAAGATGTTTCCCATCACGAGCTTCCCATGGAGTCACAGACCTCTTCGGGCTCAGCTCCTGGATCTGGCATGGGGACATGCATGGGCTGCAGACTCACCCCCCACTCTGGGGGGGTCCACCCCTGCTCTGGAAGTGAGTGACTCTCAGGGTCTCAATTCCATCACACTTGTCCTCAGGCTCAGCTTCTCTGCTCCAGCGTGGAGTCCTCCACAGCCTACATGTGGATATGTGTTCCACTGTTGAATCTCCATGGGCTGCAGTGGACTTTGTCTTCTCCTACTCCATGCGGTAGAACTGGGTGTGGGTCTCTGTCTATCCTGCGCCTCCTCTTTCCTCTGGCAGTGAAGGTCTCTCTCTGTCTGTCTGTCCTTTGTTCAGGCCGATGGTCTTTTGTCAGGTCAATGGCCTCTCCTCCAGGTTCACCACACCTCCTTCTTTTCAGGACAGTCCTTCCCCTCACCAATATGGCTTCGCAGAGGTGTTCCTCTAGTGCTCGTTGGCCCAGCCTGGGCTGGGGGGTCTCTGCCTTGGTGCTAGGGGAGCTTTTTGCTCTCACAAGGTGGCCCTTCCTCCCCCCACACACACAAATCCAACACAGCCCCGTAACAGACCCTTCCAGCTTCATCCAGGGCTGACCCTGCAGGGGACAAGGGATGGGAATTGCCTGCAGGACTGCCAGCATCAGCCTGCACAGCTCTCCTTTGGAGAGGAAGGGAGATACTCACTTGCCATCACCTCTGTATTTTGTGTTTGCCTGCCCTCTCCCAAAAACATCCTCCTGCAAAAGCCCTGCTGGGTGTGGCCTCCTGGAAAATCTGCTGGAAAGCCTCTTCCAGGAGCTGCTTGGCTTTCTGCTGGGTTTCAACTCGTTGGGTCATTAATTACCCTGTTATTTTGATATACTCCCACCCACAACCATGTGCTCCAACAGGGAAGTACGGCAACCAGGAGGCACGGGGGAGAAAGCTTAGCAGTGCCCTGACCAATAATTCACACTGGAAAGGGAGAAAAAACCCAAAAACCAAAATATCAAATCCCAGAGCCCTTGTGGGAATGTAGCAATGGGGGAAACGAATGGAACTACCTGGCTGTCCTGGCCCAGGAGGGCACAAGGACTGGGGGGAGTGTTGTTTT
>NW_010338678.1:1207-1635 GCF_000700745.2 Antrostomus carolinensis
AGTCAAGCTCCACACCTGTTGATGGCCGGTGGTGCAGGGACCTCAGCCGTGTGCCAGGGACACGCTCCTGCTGTGCTGAGGGGCAGCAGGGGAGTGAGGGACGGGATGGGGACGGGTGGCATTGCTGCCAGGCCAGTGCCACCACGGAGGGAACGGGTCTCTGAGTGGCAGGAGGGGAAGTATCTCTGCTCTGGACACAGCAGCACTTTGTGCTGGTGATGCCAAAGGACATTTTCAACCCTGGATGGGGTCAGGGTGGTGGCAGAGGCTCATGGATGGATCCAGGGCAGGGACTTGGCAGAGATGCTCCTATTGCTCCCTGAAACCCATTTTCCTGCCTTTCCCGGGGGAAAAAAAAACAAAACCCTCTTCCTCCTCCTTTACAGCTAGTGGAGCCAGAGGTTTCCTTCCTGCAGGGGTTCAGCACC
>NW_010338678.1:1651-1919 GCF_000700745.2 Antrostomus carolinensis
CCCCCTGGCCCCTCCAGCCCTCGACGGGGAGGGAGCACCAGCCAGGGATGGATCCATCCTGCCCTGCGGCTGTGCCTTTCCCTGTGTGCCACCCGGGCTTGGCAGCTTGGGAGCTAAAAATAAGTGAAATGTGGGGGATAATGGGATGCCTAAATATATCCCTTCTTTAATTAGCACCAGGCGACTGCCTCGCAGTCACGTCCGACTGCCCACTAATCCCACTAAGCTGTGCCCGCATCACAGGGCTCCCCTGAGCAGCCTCCCCTGA
>NW_010338679.1:0-377 GCF_000700745.2 Antrostomus carolinensis
CGCCTTTGCCCTGGTCCCCTCCCCGGCCAGTGGCCCAGCACTTCCCTCTGGCAAACAGGATCTGCCTAGTGGGACGTGCTGATGGGTGCTGGTGGTTGGACTTCACAGCCAAGGATACTGAGAAACGGGGAGAGGTCTCCACTGCCGGGTTTTGCGGGTCACTACCTGAGTTACTGCTGTCCCTCCTGCCCTGTGCTCTTCCTTTGGTTTTCACTTTTGCTTTTCTAAATACTTGTGTTCCTCACAAGATGTAGGTATGTGGAAGTGATCGAGGAAAATTATTCTAGTATCAGTGTAGATTTTTGAGAGAAAAGGAGGTTATAGTGACTCACATTTTGTGGTAGCCACTCCCCAGTGCTTAAAGCCGTTACAGCTCC